>NW_027186315.1:3475204-3503462 GCF_028583685.1 Petaurus breviceps papuanus | reverse complement strand
GATGAGAACAAGAACAAGAATTAGAACAAGAAGAGGAATAAAAACAACAAGAAAAAGAACAAAAACAAGAGCAAGAGCAAGAATAAGCTCAAGAAGAAGTTGCTAAATTAAACACATATTTTACCCTACAGGAAAGTAGGAGGGGGAAATAAGAAGGGGAGGGGTTGATAAAAGGGAGGACAGATTAAGGGAGGGATTAGACTTTAGTAAAATACTTTTGATGAGGAAGGGATTGAAGAGTGTGAGCAAATAGAATAAACAAGGTTGGAGGGAAATGCAGTTAGAAATAGTAACTAGGAAAAAAAAATTCTCTGATAAATTCCTCATTTTTCTTCTCTGTAAGTTTCTCTGATAAATTCCTCATTTCTCCAATATATAGAGAAATGAATCTACATATTCTCACATAAACTGCCCTTAACACTTATGCTTTAAAAATCTCATATCCACTTCTTATTGATCATTTTCCACTGCTTCTTCTAGTGGACTTCCAACATTTTGAGTGGGTCCAGTGATTAACATCAGTGTCTTGAGAGTCTGTGTTGTTCACTTTTTTCAGTCATTATTAACTTTCTGTGACTCCATTTGGAGTTTTCTTTTTTTTTTAAAAAAAAGCAATTGGGGTTAAGTAACTTGCTTAAGGTTACACAGCCAGTTATTTCTGGGTCTGGTGGTAAGTATCTGAGCCTGGATTCAATCCCATGTCATCACAACTGGAGCCAGTGTTCTTACTCACTATGCAACCTCGCCGCCCCTCATTTGGAGTTTTCTTGGCAAAGATACTGGAGTGGTTTGCCATTTCCTTCTCTAGATAATTTTATAGTTAAAGAAACTGAGATGAAGAGAAAGTGACTTGTCCAAGGTCACAGAACAAATAAATGTCTCAGACTGAATTTGAAGTCAGTTCTCCCCTACTCTAGATCAAGTGTTCTATCCACTGTGCCATCAATCCTAACCCTAATAAAATATTCTCTGCCTCTTTTATAACTTCCTTTTGTATCAGATAACCTATTATCCAATACATTGTCCAAGAAGCTTCCATTAAGATAAAGGCAATCAGCATTTTTGATCAGTAAATAGCTCAAAATAACATTTCTCTAGGGCTGGTAGACATTCACCAATTACTCAGAGGTCATGACTATGGGGACCATTAGTGTCACTAACTCCCAAAACATAAATATTATTTCTTAGTTGATATGGAATCTGACTAGTAATCTGTTCTATGTCTTTCTAAGCTATAGTTATCCATGCTGTCTTGTATAATTTAGCTCTGAACAGTGCTCCATGACCCTTCTGGAAAACCTTAATGTCTCTAATTTTAAAAAATACTCTGCATATTTCCTTTATGCCTTCTTTAAAGCTATCTCATCTACCATTTCTTTTTTGGAAAATGACAAATACTTTTGACCAGGCTACTTGCACCCATATGCTTATTTACAAACCCATTGCCTGATAGGATATTGATTGGAATTGATTGATATGTTGACAGGTAAAGAAATTATATATGATGTATAATTCTACATAAGAGAATTTTGCAGCCATGTAAAAGGAGTACATATATTAAGAGTAAACATGAAAGAACACAGGAATTGGAGGGATAGACCTATCTGTCAATCCTGGCTCTCCCATTTAACACCTGTGTGACTTTTGGAAAGTCTTTTAGCTACTGAAACAAAAGTTTATTTATATGTAAAATGAGGCACATAAACTAGATGTCTTCTGAGGTCCCTCTTGGCTCGAAATCTATGATCCTATATTCCAGTTTCTGGCTTGGAAATCTATTTGGTACTATGAAAAAAAGGTAGTGGTTACAAAGTCTCTATAGGACACAGTTCTATCATCCAGGAAAGTATAATCTAAAAGAATAAAAAAAAAAAAAACAAAAAGATGAAACTTTATATAACAGTATAGCACAGTATATGAGTAAGTATAAAAAAGAGTCATCCTGACAATGCTTTAGAAATTTTGAGGAAGAAGATATCACTGTGATCTAGGGTCATCAGGGAAGATTTCATGTGGAGCAAAGATTTGAACATAACTTTGGAAAATAAACAGATTGCACATGTATTTCAAGGTCAGGGTGTGGTTTTTCTATGTCAATATAGCTTTTGAAAAATTTATCGGAGGCCAAGAATGCAGAGTAAAGCAGGAACGTGCTTGAATCACTGCTCCGACCCTCTCCAATACCTACAAAAAATGATTCTAAACAAATTTTAGAGCTACGGCATACACAAAGTGACAAGAGAAAAATCAATCACCCACTAAAGTCAGCCTGGCTGGTGTAATGAGAATGTAAATTTTAAAGATCTTCCCTGCCCCTAGGCTAAAGTGCACCTGGAGCCTGGGGTGGGAGGCTTGTTTTTCAGTAGATACTTTTTGATTGGCCAGTGGGTCCAAAAGGTTGTTACATTCTCTGAGCCAGGAGAAGGCTATATAAGCCCTGATGTGTAGCTTTGTTTTGGGGGCTCACTTTGAGAAGTGTTCTGTGATTTGATCTGTATTCTGGGAAGCTGTTGTCCAGGGCCCCCCCACCGGCTTTGAAAAACCCAGATGTGGAAACCCAGATGTTTACTGGGTATGGATATAATGGTTGGACAGTTTGGAAATCTGTCTACTTGATCTGTTTCTGTCTTGATAATTCTGCCTGTATACTTTGAAGTTCAGGGTGCTGACCTTTTTCCCCTGAACAAGGTAAATGATATATATCTGACTGATTAAAGTAAGCTTGTTAACCCATTTTTGAGTTGCTTTCCTTTAACAAAGCAGATCCAAGAACCTGTGCTAGCAGCCACCCTAGGAACGCTGGGGTGCTTGCTGCTACAGCTGGCCAAAAGGAAGGATCTTTCATACCAAGGTGGGAGCCAAGCATAGTCCAGTGTGAGCCCCAGTGGCCCAGACCTGAGGCAATCCTGATCAGGGCCACAGACTGGCGAGAGCAGACTTCAGGAGACTGCATCACCAGAAGCTGTGGAAGTTTCCAGACTTCTTAACCCATAAAAGCCAAAGAGAAAGTAAAATGTCAGTGGGGAACTCTGTTGACCTAGGGTGAGAGAAGAGTGTGATCCGGCCCCTGCCACTGGGGTGAGAGGTGGCAGAGGCATGGAGCAGGAGGAAGACAAGAAATCAGAACTCCTGCATCAAAAGCTTCCAAGAAAAATACTACCTGGTTTCAGGCCATAGAGGGGCTCAAGAAGTATATTGAAAATCAAGTAAAAGAAGTGGAGGAAATATAAAGTGGAAAGAGAAATGAAAATGATGCAAGAAAGTCATGAAAATCAAGTCAACAGCCTGACTAGAAGAAATAAAATATTGAAAAGCAGACTAACTAAAACAGCAATTGATGCCCAAAAAGTCAATGAGGAGAAATATGCTTTAAAAAACTGAATTGGACATATGGAAAAGGAATTTAAAAAAAAACTCACTGAAGAGAAAAATTTGTTCAAAATTATACTGGATCAAATGGAAGCTAATGACATTATGAGAAATTAAGACAGTATAAAACAGATCCAAACAAAAAAAAATAGAACACAATGTGAAATATCTGATTGGAAAAAACAGACCCGAAAAAGAGATGCAAGATTGAGAATTAAAAAAATTATTGGACTACCTGAAAGTCATGATCAAAAAGCAAAGAACCTAGAAATTATCCTTCAAAAAATTCTAAAGAGAAATTTCCCTGATATTCTAGAACCAGAAGGCAAAATAGAAATCGAAAAATCCACCAGTCATCTCTGGAAAAAGATAAAAAAAAATAAAACTCTTAGGAATATTCTAGACAAATTCCAGAGTTTCCAGGTCAAGGAGAAAATACTGCAAGGAGTCAAGAAGAAACAATTTGAGTATTGTGGAAACACAATCAGGATAAAACAAAATCTAGCAGCTCTACATTAATAGATCAAAGGGCATGGAATATGATATTGTGGAGGTCAAAGGAGCTAGGATTAAAACCAAGGATAACCTACCTAGCAAAACAGAGTTTAATGCTTCAGGGGAAAATATGGTCATTCAATGAAATAGAGAAATTTCAAGCATGCTTGATGAAAAAATCAGAGCTGAAGAGAAAATTTGACTTCCAAATGCAAGAAGAAAGAAAAGCATGAGAAGGTAAACAGGAAAAAGATATCATAAGGAACTTATCAAAGTTGAACTATTTATATTCTTACATGGAAAAATGATAATTGTAGGTGATGAGACTTTTCCCAGTATAAGGATAGTTGAAAGGACTATATATATCATACATACTCATACATACTTTACATACAGAAAGACATGTATACACACATATATATGTATGTATGTATGTAAAGAAGTTTGTATGTATGTATGTATAAATTTATATGTGAGTATATGTATATATGTGTGCATGTATACGTAGACAGAGGCCACAGGATGAATTCAATAGCAAGGGATTATACCTTATAAATAAAATTAATAGTTTAGAGAGGAATGTATTGGGAGATGGAGAAAGGAAGATAGAATAGGGTAAATTATCTCATAAAAAGAGACAAGAGAAAGTTGTTACAATGGAGAGGAAAAGTAGGAAGGTGAAAGGGTATGGGTCAACCTTACTCTCATTGAATTTGGCTCAAGGAAGGGAATAACACACTCTCATCTGGGTATCTTATCCTGCAGGAAAATAGGGGGGAGTGTATAAGATGGGGGATGATAGAATGGAGGCAAATTGGGGAGAGTAGTTAGAAGAAAACACTTCTGAAAAGAGACAGGGTGAAAGTAGAAAAGGGAATAATGGGATAGGAGGGAGGGAAATAAAGTTTGTGGAGACAAAGAGGCAGGCATGGAAGTTGTGGCCGACAGACACAGAGGCAGGCCAAGAAGAGGGCTGATCAACTTGGAGGGCAAGTTCTCACACCAACCACAAGGGCCACTTCCAAGTCTATCACAAAAGGGCTGGGACTGGAAAGAGCAAGGTAAGAACCAAATGCAGGGGCCCCTGTCCCAGAGAGCAGATATTCCTGGGGCTACCACTTCATAGCCCAGAAATTAAAAAAAAAAAAAACCCACAAACGGGCCCCCAAAAGCCAGGAAAAACAGAGGAACCCACAACTGCCCCAACCCCCCCCCCCCCAACATGAAAACATAGTGACTATTTGACTATATCCCAGGGCAAAACCCTCTACAGTAAATGCTTAGGATCCCTAGAGGAAGGGCGTGGCAAGGACTGTGCCTCAAAATGGGAAGAAAGCAAACTACAAAGACTCTGAAGTCCTACTATCCTCAGAAGGAGGAACCAAATTCAGAGCGAGAAAATGCAGACTCCACACCCACAGCTGAAACATCAACAGGGAATGGGCCCCAAGCACAGAAAGCTCTCCTAGATGAGATCCAAAAGAACTTTGAAAACCAAATAAGAGAGATAGAAGACAAAATGAATAATTCCCTCAAAATCAAAATTGAAGAATTAGAAAAAAACATCTCTCTAAAAAGAAAAGTGTATGATATGGAAAAGGAGCTCCAAAAATTAACCAAGGAAAATGATTTGCTAAAAACTAGAATCAACTAAATGGAAACAAATAACTCTATGAGGAACCAAGAATTAGTCAAACAAAACAACAAGAATGAAAAAGTAGAAAAAAGAGGTAAAATACTTCACTGGAAATATAACTGACCTGGAAAACAGATTCAGGAGAGATAATCTGAGAAGCATAGGCCTACAAGAAAATCATGATGAAAAAATGAGCCTGGACAACATTCTCCAAGAGCTCGTTAAGGAAAACTGCCCTGAGATACTAGAACCTTAGGGTAAAATAGAAATTGAGAGAATCCATCAGACACCTGCTGAAAGAGATCCCAACCTAAAAAGTCCTCAAAATGTCATAGACAAACTCCAGAACTACCAGGTAAAAGAGAAAATATTTGAAATGTCCAGAAAGAAACAATTCAAATATCGAGGGTCCACAGTGAGGATTGCACAGGATTTGGCAGCCTCTACACTGAACGATCGGAGACAGTGGAATACAATTTTCTGGAAAGCAAAAGAGCTTGGGTTACAACCAAGGATCACATAACCAGTGAGACTGAGAATATTATTCCAGGCAAAGAGATGGTCATTCAATGATATAACAGAGTTCCAGACCTTCCTGATGAAAAAGCCAGAACTCAATGGAAAACTCAACCTCCAATTATGAGATGCAACAGTAACACAGAAAGGTAAACAAGAAAATGACACACACACACACACGCACATACACACACCCTAATATTTAATAAGAGCAAACTGGTTATAGACAAGTAGCGGGTGTGAGTATAAAATATACAAAATGATGATTAAAAAAATTATTAAGAGCTACAAAGGGACTGCGATGGAAAAAGAGGAATGAATGAAACAGAAAAGGGTAAATTATGCCACACAAACAGGCATAAAAACAATATAGCAGAGGAAAAGAAGGGAGGGAGATGAGAAAAATATGAGCATTTCCCTCATTGTTTCAGGTGCAAGGAGGGAATAACAACCAGTTAAGCATAAGACTCTATGGAGAAGACAAGCAAAAAGTAACATTTTAGCGGGAAAGAGGGGAGGGAGAGGAGCTTCACATGAGATTTGTTCCTGTCACTTTTGGTTCGAAGAAGAAATAACATACTTCATTAAGTATAAAAATATCCTACATGCAGTATGAGGGGGAAAGGGCTAAGGGGCCGAGGCTGGTTGGTAGGAAGGGGTAAAAGTAAGGGGAAGGGGAATAAAAAGGAGGGGGGCTAATGAGGGAATACTGAGGGAGGCAGAGGTCAAAAGGAAAATTATTAGGGGAGGAAGGGAGAATGGGGAAATATATTAGCATTAACAGGGGAGGGAATAGGAGGGAGGAAAAGAAACAGATAACAATCATTACTGTAAATGTGAATGGAATGAACTCTCCCATAAAACAGAGATGGAGAGCTGAATGAATTAGAAATCAAAATCCTAAAATATGCTGTTTACAAGAAACACATATGAAACAGAGGGATACCCACAGGGTAAGTGTAAAGGGCTGGAGTAAAATATATCATGCCTTAGCTGAAGTTTAAAAAGCAGGGGTAGCAATCCTTACCTCAGATAAATCAAAAGCTAATTGGACCTAATTAAAAGAGATAAATAAGGAAACTTTATCCTGTTAACAGGCACCATCAAGGACAAAGCAATATCATTACTTAACATATATGCACCAAGTGGTATAGCATCCATATTCCTAGAGGAGAATGTAAAGGAATTAGAGGAAGAAATAGATAGGAAAAGTATACTAGTCGGAGACTTTAAACTCCCCATTTCTGAACTTGACAAATACAACCTCAAAATAAAAAAGAAAGAAGTTAAGGAAGTGAACAGAATTTTAGACAGGATAGGTATGATAGATCTCTGGAGAAAACTGAATGGGGATAAAAAGGAATATACTTTCTTCTCAGTTGTTCATGGGACATACTCAAAAACTGACCTCGTTCTAGGGCATAAAAATCTCACAATCCTATGCACTAAGGCAGAAATATTAAATGCATCTTTCTCAGGTCATGATGCAATAAATATTATATGCAATAAAGTGCCATGGAAAGACAGAATAAAAACTAATTGGAAATTAAACATTTTAATCCTAAAGAATGAGTAGGTCAAACAAATGATAGAAACAATCAGTAATTTCATTCAAGAGAATGATATTAATGAGACAACATACCAAAATTTGTGGGGTTCATTAAAGGTAGTTCTTAGGGGAAGTTTTATATCTCTGTGTGCATACATGATTAAATTAGAGAAAAGGGAGGTCAACAAATTGAGAAGGCAAATGAAAAACCTAGAAAAAGTACAAATTCAAAATCCCCAATTAAATACTAAATTAGAAATATTGAAAACTAAAGGAAAGATTAGTAAAATTGAAATTAAGAAAACTATTCAATTAATACATAAAACTAAGAGCTGGATTTATGAAAAAAATAAACCAACAACAAAATTGATAGACCCTTAGTCAAAATGATAAAAAAAAAGAAGAAAACCAAGTTATGAGTATCAAAAATGAAAAGGGTGAATCTACCTCCAATGAAGAGGAAATAAAAACAATAATTAGGAATTAATTTTGCCAATTTTATGCACATAAATTTGACAATCTTAGGGAAATGGATGAATATTTACAAAAATACAAGTTTCCCAGATTAAGTGAAGAGGAAGAAAATTATTTAAATAACTCCATCTGAGAAAAAGAAATATGACAAGTCATCAGTTGACTCCCTAAGAAAAAATCTCAAGGGCCAGATGGATTTACTAGTGATTTTTATCAAACATTTAAAAAAATGATTCCAATATTCTACAAACTATTTAGGAAAATTAGTGAAGAAGGAATCCTACCAAATATTTTTTACTACAAAAACATTGTACTGATACCTAAATCAGGAAGAGATAAAACAGAGAAAAAAAAACTTATAGACGAATATCACTCATGAATGTTCTAAATTCTAAATAAAATACTAGCAAAAAGACTACAGCAGCTTGTTTCAAGAATAATACACTTTGTTTGGGTAGGATTTATTCCAGGAATGCAAGGATGGTTTAATATCAGGAAAACCACCGGTATAATTGATCATATCAACAATAAAACTTACAGAAACCACATGATCATCTCAATCGATGCAGAAAAGGCTTTTGACAAAATACAACATCCATTTTTATTAAAAACGTTAGAAAGTATAAGAATAAATGGAGCCTTCCTTAAAAAGACAAGTAGCATCTATTTAAAGCCATCAGCAAGTATTATATGTAATGGGGAGAAGCTAGAAGCTTTTCCATAAGATCAGGGGTGAAACATGTGTGTCCACTATGACTCCTCTTATTCAATCTGGTACTAGAAACGTTTTCAGCAGCAATTAGAGAAGAAAAATAAATCAAAGGAATCAAATCCATCAAAGAAGAGACCAAGCTATCGCTCTTTGGAGATGATATGATGATATAATTAAAGAACCCTAGAGAATCAAATGAAAAAAAAAAACTACTTGAGACAATAAATAAATTTGGCAAAGTTGCAAGATATAAAATAAACCCACATAAGTCATCTAATTCTTATATATTTCCAATGAAATTCAACGGCAAGAGATAGAAAGCGAAATCCCATTTAAAGTTACTATAGACATTATAATATACTTTGGCATCTACCTGCCAAAACAATCCCAGGACCTATATGACCACAAGTACAAAACATTTTTCACACAAATAAAGTCAGATCTTACTAATTGAAAAATATTAATTGCTCATGGCTTGGTAGAGCGAATATAACAAAAATGACAATTTTACCTAAATTAAATTTTATATTTATTGCCATACCAGTTAATTTACCAAAAAACTACTTTATAGCACTAAAATTAGCAACAAAAATCATTTGGAAGAATAAACATTCCAGAATATCAAGGGAATTAAAGAAAAGAAATGCTAGAGAAGGTGGACTAGGTATACCAGATTTCATTCTGTATTATAAAGCAGTAGTCATCAAAACTACTTGGTACTGGCTGAGGAACAGAGAAGTGGATCAATGGAATAAATTAGGAACATGAGATTCAGAAGTCAACAACTATAGTTATCTTTTGTTTCGTAAACCTCAAGACCCTAGTTTTTGGGATAAGAACTCACTATTTGACAAAAACTGTTGGGAAAATTGGAATACAGTATAGCAGAAACTGGGCATAAACCATTATTTAACACCATATACCAAAATCAAGTCTAAATGGGTGCATGATCTAGGAATAAAGCTTGATGCTCTAAGCAATCTCAGAAAACAAGGAATAGATTACCTGTCAGATTTGTGGAGAGGGAAGGACTTTATGACTAAACAAGAATTAGAGAACATTATAAAATGTAAAATGGATAATTTTGACTACATGAAATTGAAAAGCTTCTGTACAAACATAGCCAATGTAACCAAGATTAAGAGGTGGGAAATTGGGAAAGAATCTTTACAAACTATGTCTCTGACAAATTACTTATTAGTAAAATATACAGAGAACTGAGTCAAATTTATAAGAATATAAGTCATTCTCCAATGGATAAACGGTCAAGGGATATGAATAGGCAATTTTCAGGGTAAGAAATTAAAGATATCTATAAGCACATGAAGAAATGCTCTAAATCACTATTGATTAGAGAAATGAAAATCAAAACAACTCTTAAGTATCACATCTCACCAGTCAGATTGGCTGAGATGAAAAAACAGGAAAATGGCAAATGCTGGAGAGGATTTGGGCAAATAGGAACACTAATGCATTGCTGGTGGAGTTGTGAAATGATCCAGCCTTTCTGGAGAGCAATCTGGAATTATGCCCAAAGGGCTATAAATAATTTCATACCTTTTGACCCAGCAATACCACTCTTAGAGTTATATCCCAAAGAGATCATAGAAGTGGGAGGAAGACCCATATGTAAAAAAACATTTATAACATCTCTTTTTGTGGTGGCAAAGAATTGGAAATTAGATGGGTGCCTATCAATTGGGGAATGGCTGAACAAGTTTTTGTACATCCATGTTATGGAATACTATCTTTCTATAAGAAACAAGGAGCAGATGGACTTCATATTTATGTGGACAGGCTTATACAAACAGATGCTGAGTGAGAAGACTAGAGCCAGGAGAAATTTTTACACAATTAAAGACACAATGTATGTGAGATGACCAACTTTGATAGACTGGACTCTTCTCAACAATGCAGTTATATAACTCAATCCCAAAAGACTCATGATGGAGAGAAATGTGTGCATCCAGAGGAAAACCTAGAAAGAAATAAGTTTATATCCAGGTGGAAGAAAAATACTTGATCTTTTTCCTTTTCTAGATTTGTTTTATGTCCTCTTTACTATTTTTCATTCTATTTGATACAATCTGTCTTTATAACCTGACTAATATATACTGTGAATGTATTTACAAATCCTATACTTGAGAATATGCCGCCATGGGGGGCGGGGGGAAGATTGGGATGGTGACAAAATGTGAAACTCAGTTAATTGTGGATTAAGTCATGTAAACTAAAAGTAAGCATACAAATTAATTTAAAAAAAGAAGAAATAAAGGAAATTAGAAACTTAAAAAATATATAGTTTGTCTTTTACAATACAACTACTTTGGAAATGTTTTTTATAACTACTCATGTACAACCTATCTTGAATTGTTTGTCTTCCCAATGGGGGTGGGTGGGGAAAGAAAAATGGAAATAATCTGGAAATCAAAGTTTTAAAAACAAATATTGTGGGGTGGCCAGGTGGCTCAGCGAGTAAGAGCACCGGCTCCAGTGTCGGGATGACCTGGATCAAATCTGGGCTCAGATACTCAGCACCACACCCAGAGATAATAACTGGCCATGTAACCTTGAGCAAGTTACTTAGCCCCAATTGCTTTAAAAAAATGTTGAAAAAAATTTACATGCAACTGGGAAATAAGATATACAGGCAGTGGTGTATAGAAATCCTTCTTGCCCTAATAGAAAGTTAAGGGAGTCATAGAGGAGTATACCAGAGAGAGCAGATTGGGGGAAAGGGAATACAGTAGGCTCACTATCTTGGTGCGTGGGGTAGGGGAAAGATGGGGAGAAAATTTGTACCTCAAAATCTTGTGGAAATGACTGTTGAAAACTAAAAATAAATAAATAAATTGAAAGAAAATATTTGAATATCACTAACATTTTTGACTAAGAAGAACAAGTTTGACAAAACGTCTTTCCCTTTCATAGTTCATATTCTCAATTCTTTAAATAATTGAATTCAGTCTTATATAGTACTTGATACATGTACTTCCTGCAGTTTTGTTTCCTTTTTTATGTCTTCATAAAGCCTACAAAGCATATAAAACATGCATTATTAGGGTCATTTCAGTGATGAGAGGTCAAGATATATTTCCAATATCACTCAGCTTCTGAAATTTTTACCATGTCTTATGACTCTTGGTCCAATGCACTTTACATTTTGATTGACTCTTTATCTACCAGAAGTACTACTGATAAGATGAGATAAATAAGTCCGATGATTGTTTTAGAAGTGGTTTATGGGGTTGGCTAGGTGGCACAGTGAATAGAGCACTGGCCCTGGAGTCAGGAGAACCTGAGTTCAACTCTGGCCTCTGACACTTGATACACTAGCTGTGTGACCTTGGGCAAGTCACTTAATCCCAACTGCCCTTTCTCCCCCTACAAAAAACCAAAAATTAAAAAAAATTAAAAAGGAGAAGTAAAAGAAGTGAATTATGTTGTTGAGCATTATGGACTACAGTAATCACTAAAGGACTGATTAGCAATTCTAATTTTTGGCTAATTTATTTGACTAAACACGCATAAATATTATACTTAAGTAATGGCATTGTGTTAGATTCATCACCATCTATGTTCATTTGTATGTATGACCTTGAAGGAACAACCCGCTACACCAATAGACTTGTTAGAGTATTGCAGAAGATGAAGCAATAATAGATAGTCTTGTTACACTTATAAAGACAATAACCATAATAGCTAGCATGTGTCATAATTAGAGGGAAGAAAATTAACCACTTTAACATGGGTTTAGATTAAATGTCCATTGTACAGAGTAAGCCCTCAACAAACTTGACTGACTGAAACCATATCATAAAGGCTGACAGCAAGTTGAATTCAAACTGAAAAGCCCAATCACCACAACTTGCCATGATATTAGTAGTATGAATTTGCATAGTATTTTCCTGGAAGAATTAGGACCAAGGACCACTTGAGGAAAAGTGAATCAAGGGAAACATTTTCCATCCTCCAAAAAGTTGTCTGTGGACTCAGAGAAGACTTCCTGGAGAAATTAGCATTTTGAAAGATGTCCCTTCTCTGGGTAAGGACGAGTTGGAAAGGAAGTGTTGATGCAGGTCTAGGAATACTAATTGTCAAGAACCTAAATCTATAATGCACTTTCTGATTTCATTTCTTACACCAGTTGGCAGAAAATTATAGGGCTCTCTTGTTAAACTAAAGACATTAAAAATGGAACATCTCTGCTAGGAATATTTGTGTATTCTCTGGCCCTGCTGCGAATTTCTATATTTTGATATTGCTTGAGTTGTAACCTACATTCTTTAATTATATCTAGGTTGCTTCATTTGCAAAGGAGAAATTCTTTTTTTTTTCATTTTATTTTTATTATTAAGTATAGATCTAGGGTTTTTTTTTTAAGAAAAAAACATGTGTTAATCTTTCTTGGCCTAATTTAAACTTAAAATCACTACCACCGATCCATTTCTTAATTTCAGTGGGTTAAAATATTCTCACTTTATCCTAGATTTCAGTTGATCTTGCCTAGACTGTACATTTGAGGATGCCTAAGCACAAATACCAGTGTATACATCTATAATGAACATTAAGTTATTTCTTATCACATCTTTTTTGGAATTTTTTTCTTTCCAATATTTCTCTTTTTATCAGCAAAGCAGATGCTTAGATATCTGTACATAGACAAAACTCTCCTCATCATGCAATGGCTGTATTTTTGTTCATATTCTTCCTTTGTCTGCCAAAGGGTAGTGTCTTGCCTTCCCTTTGCTGAGCATATGCAATGTGTGATCTCCTCTGAGATCAGCACTAATACCCTTCCATCCCTTTGTGAAAATGAGATTAGAATTCTAAATGTTCACAATCCAACAACCTTTAATGAAAAATGATGGGAATTATCAAATACACACAGCTTAGGGAGGATGGAATGTTATTTGCACATTATTAAAGATCTGAATTATTTAGGCTATTTTTAGACCTGAATTGCTCTAAGGAATTTAGAAAAGCCTAATTTGAAATGCTTAAGAAAAGCTCTTCATTATGCTGACTTTATAATCCTACACCATTTAAAAATTTCCTAGAAAAGGTTAGATTCACAAAGCAGGCAAACATTGGCTTTTAGACAAGTCTTGAAGAAACCCCAATTTTTTTTTTCTAAAGTCTTTATGCTACCAGTTTGGGGCACAAGATAGATTCAAAACTTGTTCCTCTTGGATGATGACTTTGGTTTCCACACTGCCACTCTTCTACTTCTCTGTTAATATAGTGCCATATATATATTATTTAGAAGTGTCTCAGTACACAAGAACAGAAGGGTAATTTAGTGAATGAAAAGTACAGGGAAAAATAAATGTAGCCCAGGCAATTATCTAATTGTGCTTTGGCCATATGCCCCTGGGTAGTGAGTGGGAGGGTTATAAACCACTTAAGGTAAATGCATTTATGCTAGCAAACTAATTACAAAAACAAAAAAAAATTTCCTTCCCATCCATATATACCTTCAACTATGGAAACTGATTTAGGTTCCTGAATATTATTGAATTGTTTTCTTTTAGTATTTAAATGACCTCTGATGTTATTTAGTTGAGGTGGCAGCAAAAATTTTGACAACCTTATATTCTTGAAGTATTCTTACCAAACATAAATACATTTTCAATAAAAGTTTGTAATTAAGGGGCGGCCAGGTAGCACAGAGAGTAGGAGCACCGGCTCCAGTGTTGAGAAGACCTGGGGATCGAATCCTGGGCTCAGACACTCAGCACCCACCCAGAAACACCTGGCCGTGTAACCTTGAGCAAGTTACTTAGCCCCGATTGCTTAGGGGTGGCCAGGTGGCTCAGCGAGTAAGAGCACCGGCTCCAGTGTCGGGATGACCTGGATCAAATCCGGGCTCAGACACTCAGCACCACACCCAGAAATAACTGGCCGTGTAACCTTGAGCAAGTTACTTAACCCCAATTGCTTTTAAAGAAAAGTTTGTAATTAAACAGTTTTCAAATTACTTAAGCAACAACATATTTTTATAAAATTTAAAAAATTAATTTTCTTTTTACAAAGAAGGAAATTAATTCTCAAAGAATAGAAATGACTTTGAGAGGATCAAGGCTAATAAGTAGTAGCATTATGACTCTAAGTCTATTGTTCTTTCCTCATGACCAAATAATAGCCTGATAAGTACAAAAGCAGTAGCAGAGATGTAAAAATACTTAAGATTTGCTTCATGACCTTAAGGAATTTGAAATACAATAGTCAGAGATGAGACACTATCCAGGAGTAGAAAGAGGAAATATATCTGCTATTGCATTAGTGCATTAAATAACTCCATGAGGAAATTTCCTTTACTAGGGTAGATCTTCAAATTCTTTTGCCCAGAATCACTCTATCATTTTGCCCTCAGTAGATTTCAAAATGAAGCCCTTTCTTCATCCAGTTCTCCATGCTATCATTTATATAAATAAAATGCACATGCAAATATAAAATGGTAACAGGTAACATGAAGGAGAGGTCAGTTTCACCTGGAGTAATATTAAAATATATTTTATTCCCTGATTACCTGCAAATATTTTTATACCTATAGTGCTTAGCACAGTACATGGCACATACCACTTAAATAAATGCTTTCCCTCTTACTAACTAATAAAAAATGTTTTGTCTTTTTGATTAAAGTGAAAATAAATATTATAAGATTGCAAAAATTGGGAAGGATTTAAGTAATCAAGTGGCTCAGTATTTCTTTATTTCATGTGTTAGAACAAAGACCCATAAATACAATTTGTCGAAAATCAATGAAACATAATTTTGTAGATGATATGGAATATATATTAAATATCATTTAGTCCAACAGGGTCACATCTGAACTGTTTAGGTGATGAAAAGAAAAAAGCCTCAATTTTATGTGGGGAGTGTGTGAAATAAAAAAAAGCATCACCTACAGTAACAGGACAAATAAAATCACAAAATACTGTCCAAGGCCATCTAATCCATTTTAATTTGGTGCTGATTTTTTAAATTACATTTTAAAAGGTTTCAAGAGGGAAGGGGGAAAAAAAACACATTATTGACACTCTCGTGACTCAGGGTTTACCACTGTTTTATATGAAGGGGAATAAATTAAATATTTATATATCACCTCCTATGTGTCAGAAGCTGTGCCAAAAGCTATAAAATAACATTTCATCTGTTCTTCTCAAAACTTGTGAGGTACATTCTGTTATTTTGTTCCTTTTACATACTCTTTGAGAAAGATATAAGAACTTTTGCCTCTTTCATATGAGATAATTTACCCTAATCTATCACTCCCTTACTTCTTCTACTAAAAAATTCCTCTCTCAACTCTTAATTTAATTTTTTAGATATCATTCTTTCATATTCAACTCATCCTGTGCACTCTCTCTATGTATATATGAACATACAAATGAACATACCCACATAAATATTTGTGTGTGTATATATATAACCTCCTCCTATACATACATATTCTTTCATTTCCCAGATTGCTTCCATTATCATCCTTTATACCTAGATAATGCCCACATATAGACTTCATTTTGGTATAATTTTAGATAGTGTTCTATACCCAGTTTCTGCCATGCTATATTCATGTTGTCCCAGCAGTTTTTGTCAAATAGTGAGTTCTTATCCCCAAAACTGGGATCTTTGGAATTATCAAATAGTTGATTACTATAGGTGCTGACTGCTAAGTCTTGTGTACCCAGTCTATTCCATTGATCCACTACTCTCTTCCTCAAACAGTACCAAGTAGTTTTGATGACTGATGCTTTATAATACAGATTAAAATATGGTAAAGCTAGTCTTCCTTCTGTAGCATTTCTTTTCATTAATTCCCTTGATACTCTGGACCTTTTGTTCTTCCAAATGAATTTTGTTACTATTTTTTCTAGCTCTATGAAGTAGTTTTTTTGGTAAATTGATTGGTATGGCACTAAGTATATAATTTAATTTAGGTAAAATTGTTATTTTTATTATATTAGCTTGACTTAGCAATGAGCAATTGATGTTTTTCCAATTAGGTCTGACTTTGTGTGAAAAATGTTTTGTAGTTGTGTTCATATAGGTCCTGTGTTTGTTTTGGCAGGAAGATTCCCAAATATTTTATAATATCTACAGTAACTTTGAATGGGATTTCTCTTTCTATCTCTTGCTGTTGAATTTCATTAGAAATATACAGTAATGCTGAGGATTTATGTGGGTTTATTTTATATCTTGCAACTTTCCAAAATTTATGTATTTCCTCAAGTAGTTTTTACTTGATTCTCTTTGATTCTATAAGTATATCATATCATCTGGAAAGAGTGATAGCTTGGTCTCTTCTTTGAATAATTTCATTTCTTTAATTCATTTTCCTTCTGTAATTGCTACTGCTAAAATTTCTAGAACCATCTTGAATAAGATGGCTGATAGTGGACACCCTTGTTTCACCCCTGATTATATTGGAAATGCTTCTAGCTTATCCACATTACATATAATATTTGCTTTTGGCTTTAAGTAGATGTTATCTATAATTTTAAGGAAGGCTCCATTTATTCTTATACTTGCTAGTTATTTTAAAGGAATGTATGTTTTATTTTGTCAAAAGACTTTTCTGCAACTATTGGGATGATCATGTGGTTTCTGCTAGTTTTCTTGTTGATATGTCTAATTGTACTGATGGTTTTCCTAATATTAAACCATCCTTGCATTCGTGGAATACATCCTAGCTGATCAAGGTGTATTATTCTTATCATAAGTTGCTGTAGTCTTTTTGCTAATATTTTATTTAAAATATTTGCATCTATATTGATAAGGGAAATTTTTCTATAATTGTCTTCCTCCATTTTATCTCTTCCTGATATAGGTATCAGTACCATATTTGTGTCATAAAAAGAATTTGGTAGGATGCCTTCTTCACTAATTTTCTCAAATGGTTTGCAAACTATTGGAATCGATTGCTCTTTAAATGTTTTATAGAATTCACCAATAAATTCATCTAGCACTGGCCATTTTATCCTAGGCAGTTCACTGATGACTTGTTAGATTTCTTTTTCTGTGATGTGGTTATTTAAGTTATTTAATTCCTCTTCAGTTAAGTTGGGCAGTTTATATTTTTGTAAATATTCATCCAATTCACTAAGATTGTCAAATTTATGTGCATACAATTCAGCAAAACAATTCATAATTATTGTTTTAATTTCTACTTCATTGGAGGTAGATTCACACTTTTTATTTTTTATTCTCATAATTTGGTATTCTTCTTTCTTTTTTTTTTATCATATTGACTAAGGGCCTATCAATTTTATTGTTGTTTTTTTTTCATAAGAACAACACACTTTTATTTATGAATTCATTAGTTCTCTTTATTTAAATTTTATTAATCTCTCCTTTGGTTTTCAGTATTTCTAATTTACTATTTAATTTGGTATTTTCAATTTGTTCTTTTTTTAGCTTTTTCAATTGCATGCCTAATTCATTGACCTCCATTTTCTCTAATGTATTCATGTATACACTCAGTGGTATAAAACTTCCCCTAAGTAGTGGCTTTGCTGAATCCCACAAATTTTGCTATGTTGTCTCATTGTTTTTATTCTTTTGAATGAAGTTCCTGATTGCTTATATAATTTCTTGTTTGACCCACTCATTCTTTAGGATTAAATTGTTAAATTTCCATTTGGTTTTTAGTCTATCTTTTCATGGCCATTTATTGCATATGATTTTTATTGCATCATGATCTGAGGAGGATGCATTTAATATGTCTGCTTTCCTGCACTGAATTGTGAGGTTTTTGTGCCTAGGACATGGTCAATATTTGAGTATGTGCCATGAACTGCTGAGAAGAAAGTATATTCCTTTTTTATCCCCATTAATTTTTCTCCAGTAATCTATCATATCTAGCCTCTTTAAAATTCGATTCACCTCCTTAACTTCTTTCTTGTTTATTTTGAGGTTAGGTATATTGAGCTCAGAGAGGGGTAGATTAAGGTCCCCCACTATTATGGTTTTGCTATCTATTTCTTCCTCTAATTCCCTTAATTACTACTCTAGGTATTTGGGCACTATACCACTTGGTGCATATATGTTAAGTAATTTTATTGCTTCATTCTCGATTATGTATTATAGCAGGATATAGTTTCCTTCCTTATCTCTTTTAATTAGATCTAATTTTGCTTTTGCTTTATCTGTGATAAAGATTGCTGCACCTTTTTTTTTTTTTTTTTCTTCTGAAGCATAATCTATCCTACTCCAGGCTTTTACCTTTACCTCCTGGGTATCCTTTTGTTTCAAATGTGTTTTAATTAGATAGTGTAGTGTAAGATTATGATTTTTAATCCATTCTGCTAAACATTTCTCTTATATGGGAGAGTTCATCCCATTCAGATTCACATTAGTAATTACTATCTGTCTCTTTCCTTCCATCTTATTCCATCCTCTGTTTATGTTTTTGCTTCTTCCTTCTCCCTTTTATTCCTTAAGGGTTTGCCTTTTGACCACAGCCTCCCTCTTTGTTCCCTCCCTGTGACTCCCCCTTCTTTACCTACCCTCTCCCCTCATTACTATGTCCCTCCCATCTAATTCCCCCTACTTCCTATCCCCCTTTACCCTCCTACTGCCTATAGGACACATCATATTTTTATACTTATCAGAGTATGTTATTCCCCTTTGATACCCAACCAATGATAGTAAATTTCATACAGTGCTTCTAACCCTCCCACTTTTCCCTCTATTTAATAAATTTTTGGGTCTTTTCACATTAGAATCTTAAACTTAACTGATTATGTTGATCCCTCTTTGAACAAGAACCAGTGAGAGTAAAGTTCAAATGATGTTCCTCTCCCTCTTTCCATCCCCTCTACTATAGTATGTTTTTTTTGCCTCTTTCTATGGCATAATTTACCTTTTCTGCCTCATCCTTTCCTTTTGTCCCATTACAGTCCCGTTGAACCCCTTAACGGGGTGTTTTTTTAAATCATGAGATTGGTTTATTTATACCCACACCCTGTACCTATGCATATCCCTTATAAAGGTCATGATAATCATTAACTTCAATATTGACAGGTATCAGCTTCTCATATAGGGAGGTAAACAGTTTGCTCTTTTTGCATCCCAAGTTGTGTGCATGTGAGCATGAGTGTGCATGTGTGTATATGTGTGTGTTTTACTTGTCTACCTTTTTATGTCTTTCTTGAGTCTTGTAATTGGAGATCGAATTTTCCACTGAGCTCTGGTTTCTTTCATTAGGAAAGACTGGAAGTCTTTTATTTCATTAAAGGACCATCTCCTTGCCTGAAAGATTATGTTCAGTTTTGAAGGGTCGTTAATCCTTGGTTGCAGTCCCATCTCTTTTGCCTTACAAAATGTCAAATGCCAATCCTTCCAATCTTTCAGGGTAGAAGCTGTTAGGTCCCGTGTAATCCTGAATGTTGTTCCATGATATTTAAATTTTTCTTTTTGGCTTCTTGCAATATTTTCTCCTTAATCTTGTAATTCTGGAATTTGGCTACTATATTTCTTGGAGTTTTCAATTTTGGATCTCTTTCAGGAGAAAACCAGTGAATTCTTTTGATAACTATATTAACTTCTGATTCCAGGACTTCAGGACAGTTTTCATTGACAATCTCTTGGAGGATGTTGTCCAGGCTGCTTTTTTCATCATGGCTTTCCAATAGACTAATAATTCTTAAGTTATCTCTCCTGGATCTATGCTCCAGGTCAGTTGTTTCTCCAGTGATATATGATGCACTTTATTCCAATTTCTAAATCTTTATGTTTTGTTTGATTGACTCTTGGTGCATCATAGTGTCCTGAGCTTCAATTTGACTGATTCTATTTTTAGTGAATTATTTTATTTGGTTAGTTTTGAAGGTGGTTTTTTAGGGAGGTATTTTCTCCAATTAGTTCACAAATTTTACTTTATAGGGATTTGTTCTTTTCAGTGAGATGTTTTTTTCCAATTTGGTTATTGTAGATTAAAATTTATCTTCTACCTCCCTAATTTGGCTTTTACAATCTTTCTTGAGATCCTCCAAGAATGCTTTTTGGGCTTGAGACCAGTTCATATTTCCATATGTGGTTTCAGGTTTGAAAAAAGAGTGCATGGTGTCTCCTGAAAGTGATTGTTCTCATTCAGAATAATGAGATTCTATTGTCTTTGGCCTTGATTTTGCAAGTTGCTTTTGGCCCATTGTAATGGACAATTTCCTGTTCTTTATAGTGTATTCCTGCTCTTGGTGTACAGAGGGTTCTGACCCAAGCTTCTCAGGCTGTGAAATAGGTGCCTGGTTGTTGTCTTTCTTTGCTATGGCCTCTGGGTTTATAGATTGAGGCCAACACTAGGTCTCTCAGTGTTTCCCCTGAGTTACCCTGAGGCTAACAGAGTAATCTGTAGGGGAGAGGTGGCCTGGACACTTCAGATTTTGCTTCTATGACCCTGGGCTACAGCTCAAGCAGATTATTGCTGGTAAATTTAGGTGGGGCTCTTCAGACTCCTTAATGCCTCACTTTCACCCTTCCTCCATGACTCCTAAGCCTGAGGCTATTTCTGCTATTTCAGGATTTTATTCTGGTTGGAACATTTATCACTGGGTTTTCTTAGTAAGGGAGGGGGAATTGGAGCAGCCGGAGTTTACTTTCCCATACTGGACCCTCGAAAATCAGGGAGCTGCTTTTTAAACTTCCAGGCTGAGGGCTGATAGCCCCAGACCACATTCTTCTATCCTCCCCTGGACCAACCAAGTTCCACACTGACCTTTTATTTGTCTTTGGCATTTATGGATTGAGAATTATGGAAACTGCTACAGGTACTGATGATTTACTCTCATGAAATCTGCTATAGCCTCAGCTGTTGGGGCCTCCCTGGGGCTAAAACCATGGCTTCAGCAGGATTGACCTCATCTCCCAGCATGCTGTGATGGACCCTTCCTGCCAGCCTTCTAGGCTTTCTTCAGCTGGAAACTGGTTTCTCTCTGTGACTTTTAGGGTTCTGTAGATCTAAAGTTTGTTTAGAGTTAATTTTTACATGTATTTGAGGAAGTAGAAGATGGAGCTGTATGGAAGTCCTTTTTCTTCTCTGCCATATTGACTCTGACTCTCATCCCTTAGCATTTTGTTTGGCTGTTTCCCATGGTGGTGAGGTTCTGTCTCCTCATCTGACTTCTAAGAGTTCCTTGTCACAACATTACCCACAACAAACCCCCATATTTTAATGTAACTTCCCTAGGCAGAGAATATTGCCCCATTCTATAATCCTAAAATGGTGGAAACAACAACAGACTTGGGAAACCTGGAGGAAGGATGTGTCTGTGGCTATGTTGAGGCTAATATGGAGGATGGGAGGTGTCCCAACAAACATGATATCACCCAACAAGTGGGAGATCCTGAACACCAGGCAAGGTGGAGACAGCAAGCATTAAAACTAGAACTGAAGGAGTGCTTTAACAGAACCAGGGTAGTCAGCCTACACCACTGCTGCCTGGCCACTAGCAACTGAGCCTTCCTAAATACTACCCTAGGGATGTAGAGGAGGACTGCTGAAGCAGCTAGACCAACCCTCCCCTTCACCTTATGCTGTGAGATTCAGTGCAATCCTGGGGAAATGCTGAAAATCCTGGCATTGACCTCAGTCTAGGCATTGAGAGGCCACAGCACACAAATCCAATAAGAAGGACCCTAACTCCTCATAAAAGAAGTGTATGGCAGAGCCCCCTGTATCCCAGAAGAAGAGATCTACTTTAAAAGTAAAAACAAAACAAAACAAAAAAACAGCAATAACAATGGGCAAATGGAAAGGTGGAAAAACAAAGACTATAGAATGCTATTAGTGTGAGCAAGAACAACCAAATTCAGAAGAGGACAGCATTGACTCTATACCCACATCTGCAACATCAAAAGGGAATATGAACTTTTCCCAACCTGAAAAAGCATTATTGAATGAGTTCAAGAAGGATTTTAAAAGCTGAATTAAGGAGGATTAAGATAAAGTCATTAATCATTTTAAAAATACAGCTGCCAACATAGGAAAAAAATCGCTAAAGAACATAACTCTTTTAAAAGTAAAATTTGTCAAATGGGAAAGGAGGTTGAAAATCTAACTGAAGAAAATAAATCTTTAGAAGTAAAAACTGAAGAAATGGAAAAGGTATTTCAAAAACTAATAAAGAAAGCAATTCTCTAAAAATTAGAATTAGAGAAAATGTAGCTAATGACTCCATGAGGCATCAAGAATCAGTCAAACAAAATCTAAAGAATGAAAAAAGAATAAAATATAAAATATCTCATTTGAAAAAAACTGTCCTTGAAAACGTATCCAGCAGAGATAATCTAAGAATTATTGATCTACCAGAAAGCCATGATGAAAAAAAAAATAATCCTGTACAACATCTTCCAAGAACTCAAGGTAAAATATCCTGAGGTCCTAACACCAGAAGCTAAGACAGTTATCAAAAAATCTACCAAACCACTCCTAAATGAGATCTCAAATTTGAAACTTCCAAGGAATATTGTAGCTTAATTCAGGAATTATCAGGACAAGGAGAAAATACTGCAGTCAGAAAGAAATCATTCAAATATCACAGAACTACAGTTTGCATCATGCAGGACCTAGCAGCCTCTACATTAAAAGATCAGAGTGATTTGAATATGATATATTGTAAAACAAAAGGGCTTTGATTACAACCAAGGATAAACTATCCAGCAAAATTGAGCATAATCTTTCAGGTGAGAACATGGTCATACAATGAAATAAGGGAATTCCAGGCTTTCCTGATGAAAAGTCCAGAGTTCAATGGAAAATATGATCTCCAAATACAAGACTCAAGAGAGAAATAAAAAGGTAAATAGAGAAAAGACACATACTCAGTCACACACACACACACACACACACACACACACACCTAGTTATTGAATAAAAACAAACTGTTCACATTCCTATATAGAAGGATTATACTTGTCAATTTTTAGAATTATATAATCATTGCAATACTTGAAAGGAATATACATAGAGAGAAGGAGTGGATATAAATTCATTAATGTGATGATTAAATACCTTATTAAGGGGTACAAAGGGATTATAATGGGAGAAGAGAAAAGGATTCAGAAAAGGGTAAATTAAGTCACATGAAGAGGCATGAAAACATTATAGTAGATGGGAAGAAAAGGAGATGCACATTTATGAGTTTTACTCTCATTAGTTTTAGTTCAAGGTGGAATAACAAAGTTAAGTATAAGAATCTAATGTGAAGTCACAACACTTATACTAGAGGTAAAGAGGGGGGAGAAAAGGCCATTGTTTGAGATTTACTCTCATCAGATTTGGTTCAAAGAGGGAATAACATACTTCATTGAATAAAAAAAAAATGTGCCCTACAGGCAGTAGGAAGGTAAAGAGGAAAGAAAAAGGAAAGAATAGCTCGAAGGGAGAGAAGACTTAGTAAGGGGAAAGGGTAGGAAAAGGGAGGAGGACTTATAGTGAGGGAATACTGAGGGAGGCAGTGGCCAAAAATAAAACTTTTAAGGAGGCAAAGGTAGAAGGGATAAATAAAAGTATAAATGGTAGGGGATAGAATGGAAAGGAGAACACAGATAGTATTTACAACTGTGAACATGAATGGGATGAACTCTCCCATAAAAAAGAGGGGCATAGGAGAATGGATGAAAAACCATAATCCTACAATATGCTGTTTACAAGAAACACATTTGAAACAGGGCAATACACAAAGGGTAAAGGTAAAAGGCTGGAGTAGAATATATTATGCTTCAGATGAAGTTAAAAAAATAAAGCATGAATAGCAATATTAATTTCAGACAAAGCAAAAGCAAAAATAGACCCAGTTTAAAGAGATGGGGAAGAAAATTATATGTTGCTAAAAAAAACACCATTGACAATGAAACAATATCATTACTAAACATATATGCACCAAGTGGTATAGCATCCAAATTCTTAAAGGAGATGTTAAGGGTATTAGAGGAAGAAATAGATAGCAAAACTGTACTACTGGGGGACTTCAACCTCTCCCTCTCTGAACTTGATAAATCTGATATCAAAATAAATAAAAAGAAGTTAAAGAGTTGAATAGACTTTTAGAGGATGTAGATATGACATACTTTGGAGAAAATTGAATTTGGATAAAAAGGAATATAAAATCTTCTCTGCAGTAGATGGAACATACACAAAAACTGACAATGTACTAGGGCACAAAAACCTGTCAATCCAGTGAAAGAAAGCAGAAATATTGAATGCATCATTCTCAGATCATGATGCAATAAAATTATATGTAAAAACAGTCCATGGGATAATAATCTAATCCTAAACAATGAGTGGGTGAAACAACAAAGCATAGAAACAATCAGTAACTTCATTCAAGAGTGACAATAGTGAGACAATATACCAAAATTTTGGGGATGCAGTGAAAGTGGTTCTTAGGTGAATTTTTATATCTCTGAACAAATACATGAATAAAATAGAGAAAAAGGAGCTCAATGAATTAGGCAATGAATCAAAAAAAAGCTAGAAAAAGAACAAATTTACAATTCCCAATTAAGTACTAAATTAGAAATACTGAAATTCAAAAGAAAGTTTAATAAAATTGAAATTAAGAAATCTATTGAACTAATGAATAATACTAAGATCTGGTTTTATGAAAAAGCTAATAAAAATGATAAACCTTTAGATAATTTGATTAAAAAAAGAAAGAAGAGAACCAAATTACCAGTATCAAAAATGAAAAGGGTGAATTTCCCTAAAAGGAAGGGAGAAATAAAACAATAATTCAGGATTACTTTTTTTCCATTTTTATACTCATAAAAAACAACCTTGAAAGCGGTTCACAGCAGCACTCCTCTGGAAAGCTGTGTGTGTGTGGCTTTACAGTCACCTAGTCATACAAATTTTAAAATGTATTATAAAACTACAGTCATCAAAACTAAGTGGTACTGGGTGAGCTATAGAATAGTGGATAAGTTGAATGGGTTAGGCAGACAATACACAGTAGTCAATGACTATAGTAATCTATTCTTTGATAAACTCAAAAGTCTCTTGCTACTAGGATAAGAACTCATGATTTGACAAAAGCTGTTGAGAAACCAGTCAAAAACCTGCTGTCAAAATAAAGTCTAAATGTGTTCATGATCTAGATATTAAGGCTGATACTGTAAGCAATCTAGGACAGGAAGGAATAGTTTACCTGTCAGATTTATAGAGAAGGAAAGAATTTGACCAAAGAAGAATCAGGAAGCATTACAAAATGCATATTTTTTTACATTAAATTAAAAGTTGTGGTACAAATACAATGTAAACAAGATTAAGATGGCAGTGGAAAATTGGGAAGGAATTTTTACAATTCAGACCTCTGACAAAGGCCTCATTTCTAAAACATACAGAGAACTGAGTTAAACATGTAAAAATACAAATCATTCCCCAATAGATAAATGGTCAAAGATTATGAATAGGGAGTTTTCAGAGGAAGAAACTAAAGATATCTTTAAGCATATGAAAAAAATGCTTTAAATCACTATTGATTAGATAAATGCAAATCAAAACAACTCTGAGGTACCACATCTCACCTGTCAGATTGAGTGACATGATAATACTTGAAAATTAAAAATACTGGAGAAGATGCGAGCAAATTGGAACACTAATGCTTTGCTGATGGAATCGTGAACTGATTCAAACACTCTGGAGAGAAATTTGGAACTATGTTCACAGGGTTATAAAAATGTGCATACCCTTTGACCTAGCAATCCCACTTCTAGAATTTTATCCCAAAGATATCATACAAGTGGGAAAAGGAAGTGTATGTACCAAAATATTTATAGCAGCTCTTTTTCGGTGGAAAAGAATTGAAAATCAAAGAGATACTTAGGAGGAGTGGCTTAACAAGTTGTGGTATATGAATGTAAAGGAATACTATAGTGCTATAAGAAATGAGGAGTGGACAGACTTCATAATAAAACCTGGAGAGACTTATATAAACTGATGCTGAATGAGAGGAGCATAATCAGGAGAACATTGTACACAATAAAAAACACATTGTATCTGTGATGACTAACTTTGATAGACTGGGATCCTCTGAGCAATATAAGGTTATATAAAGGGCTATCCACATCACAATGTAGATGGAAGTGAGCTATTTTCTCTTTTTTTTGTGTGTTCTATTCTTTCTTTTTTTTTTCTTGGTTATAGTCATTCCATTGGTTATAATCCTTCTTTACAACTTGACTAATGTTTAATGTGAAGGCACTTGTAAAACCTATATCAGATAGCATGCTGCCATAAGGGAGAGGGGGGACGATAGGGATGGGAGAAAATTTGGATCTCAAAAGTTTTTAAAACTGAATGTAGTAAAGGAAAAGTAAATTAATTAATTAATATATAGTTTATCCAAAAAATTGGAGCAGTTATGGGATAAGAGTAGGAGTTTATGTTAAAAAAAAAAAGGCTCATTTCTTTAGGGACAAAAGTTCAATTAGATTCCTCAATGACTTTACATCATTTAAAAATGGATGGGAAATTTGCCACAATTGAAATCTCTTGAATATTGATTAATAAGCCCTTCTTTGTCTATATCATTTTTTACATATAACTCTTAAAAGCATGAAGCATTATTGATCAAATGTGACTGACAGCAAAAGCAAGCACAGTACTCCACAGGAATTATATTTCCATGTGGAAAGATGAAAACATACGGCTTTAAGGAAAGTTATAAATAATTCCCAGTGTAAGATATTTTTACAACTTCAAACTTTATAAAAATTATTTTTAGTATGGTTAGACAATTTTAAAATGTTAAAATGTGTGCATTTACTATAGTTGACTTATAATAATTGATTTACACTCTTTCATCTATGCTTAGGAAAACATTATTTCAATTAATATTTTTCATGGTCACATATAGAATCAGACTGACTGGGCCAACAGTGGTTTGCTTTCAAACTAAGGTAATGCTGATTCTCAGAATAGTAAGACTCTATTAGATATTTAGCACATTATCTCTGTAAAAGATATCTTGTTCTTACTACTACTCGAGGCTTTCACCTTTGCTGGTGATCTTAGCCTAAAATAAAGGTAAACCTTTCCTATATTTCCTACAACAGCCTAACTCCTCTTTACTCTTTGTCTCTAATTTCTAAGATTTTAGGCTAGCACATTTTCTTTTCTTGATCCTGACTAAACCCTTTGATAGCACATATGATTTTGGTTTCCTAGAGTCTAGACTGTGATTGGACTCTAATCAATTTATTTTGAGTGACTACGAAGAAAAAAAAATAAGATGAAAATCTCTTCAAGTTCCTTCAAGGCAATAACAATATTTATTTTTATTTGTAGATGTATTCCCACCAATAAGCACAGTGCTAACTGCTTGTTAACTTCTTGACTTGAATCAGCATTATACAAATTGATCAATGAGATAATACGACAATACATTCCATTTACCTGCCTAGTATATTCCAGAAAACATAAGCAATAAGCATTGTGGGATCTCTCTCTCTCTCTTTCTCTCTCTCTCTCTCTCTCTCTCTCTCTCTCTCTCTCTCTCTCTCT
>NW_027186315.1:3429556-3475194 GCF_028583685.1 Petaurus breviceps papuanus | reverse complement strand
TCTCTCTCTCTCTCTCTCTCTCTCTCTCTCTCTCTCTCTCTCTCTCTCTCTCTCTCTCTCTCTCACACACACACACACACACACACACCTAGAATCCTTTAGTAATAAAAGGATAGTGGTTTTAAAACCATAACTATAAGAACATAAAATGTTTACATGCTATGTACATGGGATCCCATAATGCTATTTTTGTCCTTATCATCATGGTTTTAATTCCAATGTCCATTAATTGTTGGTCTAGATATTTTGAGAGATAAAGAAAAAAATTGAGAAAGCATTTCAATAAAAATATGCATAGGTTGAGGATTGTAAATGAACAAAATATCACTCATTCAGACAACAAGTCCACTTGACAGTCTGGATTTTTTTCCCCTTAAAATGTCCACCTTTATCACAAAAGAAGAATATCAACTTAAATTAGTTCAGACCTGTAATTCATAAAACTGTGTTTTTCTTTGTGGTAATTTTGAATATAGAACCCAAAGGAGGTAAATCTAGACTTCTCAAAGTGGTTTACGATACTATCCTTATCTCTTTTTCATGGAATTTGGCAAGGACATTGAATCAATTCTATCACCCTAAGGACACTTTATACTTTAAGCAAATTATTGACTTATAAGATAGAAGAGAACCTCAAGTTCTATGAGTAGAGCTAGTTGTATATGAGTGGGAAAAAAAACACATAGGACCACAAAGTTCAGTAAGTGAAATTGACCATAACTGATATTTATGATGGGACTATATAGCCAGAAAATAAAATCATCCTTGGTGAACTGGTCTAACTAAATCAAATTGTAAGAGTCCTATCTAGTCTTAATGAACCAGCCCAACATAACTTAAGGGACTTTTTCTTCTATTACTATATATCTGCATGATATATACTCTGGAGATATTATTGGTTTCAGTTTTCTTTTTTCACCTCATAATTATCTGCTTAAAGTGATAGAGAAATATATTTGTGTTTATGTATATATGAGTATATATATATGTATATATATATACATTCCTACATATATGTATATATCTGCATGTAAAAGTATGAATAGTTATAAACCCAATTTGTGTTTCAGAGAATTTCCCTAGATATGAAGTTATATTACCATTATAATGAGACAAGTCATAACACTATTAAGGAAGAAATGAGTTTTTTTAATCAGCTCATGCTGTTTTCATGTTTTCACAACTATTTTCACCTTTCATGAATATATTTCTACAGAGGTATATAGATATATGACAGGCTAAATTTCTGATTTACAAAAAGGTAAAATAATTAAGAACAGAATATCTCCAAGGTCTTTCCAGGTTTAAATGAAGTTATTCTATAATGAAACATTGTTGAAAAAAAACTGCATGACAAATATAATAGTCTTTTTTAATAAAGAAGATAATATTAGATAAAGGAAATATTTTACTAGAATCCGCCAAATAGCAAAGGTTTAATGTAGTTCATCCTATTAATAAGAAAATTGAATTTTAAATTTCCCATGTATTCTCTCTACTGCAATTGGTTCTCTATCTACCACCACTCTATTCAATGTGATATTTTTTTAGGATCAAATAGAAAATTCAAGAGCAAAAGTAAGGTCTGAAAAAAGTAGCAAAGCACTGTCTCAAATATGAAGTGAATAAAACGCAGTACTTCCATCTTTCCTTTTCCTTGATTCTTCAAGAAGTTTATTTTGTTGTAATAAATGATTGAGCATAATATTTATGAAGTCTTCACTATTCATAGTACTTCAGTAAGCCAGAGCTGATAAGAAATACATACACACATACTTTTTTTTTTTATTACACTAATGAGTTTACAACCTAAGAGGAAGATGATATATGTGGTAAAAATCCAACTGTAACAAGTTCTGACACTTAAGAACAATAAAAAAGAAAAGAAAATGTTGCCCAAGCAGAGAGTGTTTCTGATCTGTATTCTTTTCAGAAATTTGGAACCTATCTACAAGATTTAAATGTGCTTTTGGTGCTCACAGAGAATTGATTGCCACTTCTATAGATATGTTCCCAGTAGAGCAACAAGGAAAAAGATCATTCTATTCAGTGGCTTTAAGAACATTGAAAATTCAGACTCTGGGGATGGGAGGAAGAACTATTAGTAAAATTGAATTGACTGAATTCCCCCAGGCCATCCATGTCACCTCAATTCTTCTAAAAAAGTGTATGTAGCTCTATAAACATATGGATAAAGGAGTTGTATGTGGAATCACTTCACAAATCTATTCAAGGTAATACACCTTTATCACTTCTGAGATAATGCTGCTATTATCTTTTTGAAAGACTGAGAAACCTGAAATGAAATTATAAGATGATATGGTTATAACATATAAAAACAAAAAAAGTCCAGAATTTATAGTTTCAAATGAATGTTATTTCCTTATAAGTAGGTATTTTGTGAAACTACATTGAGATATAGCTAAAATGCTGTCCAATTTCATGGATGCTGGTGTGTTATTCAGCCTATATCTCCTTTGTTCACTGCTGTCAATACATGACTGATCCACACATTTTCCAGGAACTGATGCCCTTGATAATAAGCTTTCTGTCATTTATCAGGTAAAAAATTCAATATTGTGATTTTTCTCACTTATATATAAATAAAAAATTTTAACTTTTGAAAAATAATTGTTTTACAAATTATTTCCCTCCTCCTCCCCTTCCTTAAAAAAACAAGGAATCTGATATTGATTATAAATGTATAGTCATGCAAAATATTTCCACATTAGCAGTGTTACAAAGGGAAAGAGAGATCCCCCAAAAAGAGAGATTATAAAATAAAATATTTTTAAAAAAGTAAAAGCATTTTTCATTCTGCATTCAGACTTCATTGGTTCTTTGTCTATAGACATTACATGAATTACTGACATTAGATTGGTTTATTGATGATGGTGATGATGATGATGATGATGATGATGATGATGATGATGATTTATCTATGAACTTCAGGTTTCATCAATATAGGGAACTTCTGGTTTAAAATGAAATCCACCAAGGAAATTATGTTCCTTATCTGTATTATATCTTCTTAAATAGTTTCTGAGATAAGACAGACAAAGTGAATTGCTCATGATCACATACTATGAAACAGATGAAGGATTTAAGCCTTGGTCTTTCTTAACCTCTTCACTCCATTAAGCTCTTTTCAAGACTTTGTATAAGGTGCAAGAATGAGATATTTTATTATGATTTTAATTGAAGGTTTATCCAAATTCAAAATAGCCTATAATTTTCACTTACTTTCACTTGATTTGATTCATAAATATAGCAAATCAAAGTAGAAAGAAATAATCCAAACCATATTAATTTCTTAATGTTCCTTGTCATACTTAGGCTATCGGTTGCATCAAAAAGCCAAATTCAAAATAATGATAAAATGAATTTTAAGGGTATTTGATGAGAAAACCTAAAGGAGAGCAAAATATTAGTCTATGGGGGGTGTAGTTAAAATGCCAGAGTAGAAACAAGACTTCTGCATGGCTCCAGCTTCCTCCTTTCCCAATATATGTAAAAGGTGATTCTGAACAAAATTTGCAGCTACAAAACCCACAAAATGATGCAGAGAACTTAACTTCCCACTGAGGACAGCCTGATAGACCTGCAGGAAGGGGTCTGCAAAGCTAAGCCCAGCACCACCCTGAGGTTTTAAGCCCAGGGAGCCCTGACCAACCATCGGCTGGAGGAACTCCAGATCACCAGCAGCTATGGCCATTTCCAGAATTATCAATACATACATGCTAAGAACAAAGTGAGAGGTCAGTGCAGTGTGGACTTTGGACCAGTAGTTTGGAGAGCATTGGCTTTGCCCCAGGGTGAGAAGCCCCAGAGATGCCTTGAAATAGCCAGAACCATGTTGCAGCTTTAGCTCCTGGCCTGCAGACTGCACAGGGTTCAAGGGACAAGTCTGAGGGGTAATTGCTCTTGCTTTAACCTGCTTAGATCTGGATTGTGATTTGGCGGGGGGGAGGTCCTGGGGTATGTGACTAGCTTGCCAGATATGTGAAGGCTTCAGTGAGGGCACCCAAATAATACCTCCAAAAGCTGAGAAAACCCTAGCATTTGGGATGGAAGGTCCCCTGTTGGCACAGCCCTACTGTGGCAAAAAGCCCAAAAGCCAAGTGATTGAGTGGCAACGTTACCAGGAAAACGAAGCAAAAGAAGCAGAAGAATCCAACATTAGACTCCTATTTTTTGGAGAAAAAGGATCAAAGAATTGAACAGGAGGATGACAGTGAAGTCAGAACTCCTGCACCAAAAGCTGCAAAGGAAAATATGAAGGGGTTATAGGCCATTGAAGACCTTAAGAAGCAGATAAGAGAATTGGAGGAAATATTGGGAAGAGAAATGAGAACGATGCAAGAAAACTATGAAATGAGAGAAAACAGCCTAACTGAGGAAAATAACACTTTAATAAACAGACTAACTCAAATGGCAAAAGAGGCTCAAAAAGGCAATGAAGAGAGGAATGCCTTAAAAAGCTGAATTTGCCAGATGGAAAAAGAATTTGAAAAGCTCACTAAGGAGAATCATTACTTCAGATTTAGAATGGAGCAAAGGGAAGCTAATGACATTATGAGAAATCTAGATGCTGTTAAACAGATCCAAACAAATGAAAGCATAGAAGGCAATGTGAAATATTTCATTGAAAAAAACACTGACCTCAAAAATAGATCCTGGAGAGATAATTTAAAAATTATTGGACTACCTGAAAGAAAGAACCCAGAAATAATGCTCCAAGAAATTTTTAAGGAAAAGTGCCCTGATATTTTAGAACCAGAAGGCAAAATAGAGGTTGAAAGAATCCACTGATCACCTCCTGAAAAAGATCCTAAAAAGAAAACTCCTAGGAATATTATACCGAGGTTCAGGGATTCCCAGATCAAGGAGAGAATATTACAAGCAGCCAGGAGGAAACAATTTGAATATTGTGGAAACACAATCAGGATAGCACAGGATCTTGCAGCTTCTACACTGAGGGATCAAAGGGCTCTGGAATATGATATTCCAGAGGTCAAAGGAGCTGGGATTAAAACCAAGAATCAACTACCCAGCAAAACTGATTATCATGTTTCAGGGGAATATATGGTCATTCAGTGAAATAGAGGAGTTTTCTAGTATTCTTGAAGAAAAAACCAGAGTTGAATAGAAAATATGACATTCAAATACAAGAAGGAATAGAAGTATGAGAAGGTAAACAGGGAAAAGAAAGAACAATGAACTTATCAAAGTTAAGCTATTTATATTTGTATGTGGAAAAACAATAATTGTAACTGATGAAACTTTTCTCAGTATGACAATAGTTGAAGGGAATATAAATAAATAAATAAATGCACACACATATGTATGTATGTATATATGTATAGACTTTATCAGAGGATATATAGGTGTATGAATACATATGTGAATGTGTGTATATATGTGTTTGTGTGTGTGTGTTTTTGTGTGTTTACAGGTATACATAGATAGCGGGCCCAGGACCAATTTAATAATAAAGGATGATATTTAAAAGGTGAAAATAATAGGTGAGAAGACAATATAATGAGAGGAGTTGGGGAGAGACTGAATGGGGCAAATTATCTCACATAGAAGAGGCAAGGGAAAATGGGTACAATGGAAGGGCAGAACAGGAAGGCATAAGGGAATGGGTCAACCTTATCCTCATTCAGTGTATTCCATCAAGCAGGGAATGACATATACACTAAATACATATCTCACTCTACAGGAGAGTAGGGAGGAAGGGGATGAGAGGCGGGATGATGGAAGGGAAGGCAGGCTGGGGGAGGGAAGTTGGAAGCACACACTTTTGAAAAGGGACAGGATCAAAGTAGAGAATAGACCAAGTGGGAGAAGGGATAGGAGGGAGGGAAATATAATCAGTCTTCTACATTATATCTACTATGGTAATATTTTTCATTAGCTACACATGTACAAACTATATTGAATTGCTTATCTTCAGAGTAAGTGTGGGTGACAAGGGAGGAAGGGAATGAATCTGGAATTCAAAGTTTTGAAACAAAATGTTTTAAATATATATCCTATTATTAATACTGTTTCATATGTAATTAGAAAATAAGAGGAGGGGATGTCCTGGGGGACTGCTATTTTGGGGAGATTGGTAGGGGAAAAATGGAGAGAAAATTTGTAACCCAAAATCTGGAGGAAATGAATGAAGTAAACCAGAAGTTAATAAAGCATTTGAAAAAAAATATTAGTCTATGCTAGTTTGTAATATGTTAGAAAGTCATTTTGATAATGTGTGTTAATTGTCTAAATTATCTAGACATTTGTAAATTGTCAAAATTTTGAAAATATTTGGAGTCAAAAATTCATTTGTTATTGATTAGAAGAGAGTCAGTCATAATAATTTGACATGGCTTCATTGTAGACATTTCTATACTTCATCAAGCATTTAAGTGTAATGTATTAATTGATAATTCAATTCATTTAAATAGTTAAAAATAAATTTTGCCATTTCCAGAATTCTGTATACCTTCAAGTAAAAGTACTCATGTAATATGTCTTTTTCAACTATAAAAAAGTACTCATCATGCAATATTTAACATCAAGAGATAGTGAGGATGACAGCATGTAAAGTTATCAGTTTTGATTACAAAAAAAAACCAAAAAAAATGGAGAAACAAAATCAATGGAGCTAAGATTGAAAGAAAAATAGGAAATTGGGAAGAAGGGGATTACAGCAAGTTTCTCTGATAAAGGAACCATTTCTAAAATATATTGAGAACAAAGTTATATGAATAAGTAAATCCCAAATAGATGTGATTAAATATATGAAAAAATATTCTGTAAAATTGTTTATTTTTTAGAAAATATTCAAGAGGTGGAGCAAATATGATGGTGTAAAAGCAGAAACTTGCTTAAGCTCCTGCACCAACCACCTCCAATACTTGTAAAATATGACTGAACAAATTTTAGAGCTGCGGAATGCACATAGGGACAAAGAGAATCAAATCTCCCACTGAAGGCAGCCTGTCAGGTTGACAGGAAGGGTCAATCACACTGGACTGGGATCCAAGCTCTGTCCTGTGTGACCTGTAAGGGCTGAGACCCAGGTTAGCCCTGACCAGTGAGTGACCCTAACCAGCCATATCAGACTTCAGGAGAGTGAATCACCAGCAGCAGTGGTGGTTTCCAGACTTCTCATAATGCCAAAAAGAAAGTCAGTGGGGAATCCTGTTGATTCAGGGGACGAGAAGACCATTGTCCAACCCCTGGCCTCTAGGGTAGCAGAGGTGGTGGTGGTGTGGCAACTGCTGCTGCATGGCTGCCTTTACAGCTCCTGGCCCTCAGGGGAACCAAGTGATCATTCAGAGGGTGATCATTCTTGCTTTGACCAACTTGGATCTGGGTCACAGACTTGGGTGGCGGACTTGGGATGAGGAACATGCCAGTGCTTATGGTGCCTGTAGAGAGGGTGCCCTCCTCACACGTCTCACAATAGCTGTGGAAACCCAAACAATTTGAGACACAGCTCTTTTTACTCTGGAAACAGAGTTCTCCCATGGCAAAGAGCTCAAAAGCCAAGTAATAGGCTGGCAAGATAAGCAAACAGAGGAAGCAATATCAGACCATATAATTCTCTTTTTTTTTGGGGGGGGGATAATTAAAAGAACTAAAAGTCAATGAAGTCAAAACTCCTGCATCAAAAGCTTCCAAGAAAAATGTGAACTAGTTGTCCTCCATGGAGGAAATTTATTATGCCAGAGCTTGTGCTGGCTGTAGAGAGGGCTCCCTCCTCATTTCTATAACAACAGCTCTGGCAGCATCTGTGCAGACCCCAACAATTTGGGAAACAGCTCTCTTCGCTCTGGAAGCAGAGTTCTACTTGGCAAGAACTCAAAAATCAAGTAATTGACTGGCAGAAAGAGCAAACAGGAAGAAAAATCAGATCACAGAATCCTTTTATGAGAACAAAAATGATCAAAACATGGAACCAGAAGAAGACAACAAAGTCAAACTCCTCCATCAAAAGCTTCCAAGAAAGTTATGAAGTGGATGGAGGCCATGAAGGATCTCAAGAAGGATTTTGAAAATCAAGTAAGAGAAGTGGAGGAATAAATATGAAGAGAAATGAGCATGATGCAAGAAAATCATGAAAGAAGAATCAACAACTTTACTGAAGAAATAATACCATAAAAATAGACTAACTCAAATGGCAAAAGAGGCACTAAAAGCCAAGGAGGAGAAGAATGCCTTAATAAGCCAAATAGAAAATTAATTTCAAAAATTCCCTGAAGAGAACAATTCTTTCAAAATTAGATTGCAGCAAATGGAAGCTAATGGCATTATAAGAAACCAAGATGCTATAAAACCGATCAAAACAAATGAAAAAAATAGAAGGCAATGTGAAATATCTCATTGGAAAAACCACTGTCCTGGAAGATAAATCCAGAAGAGATAATTTTAAAAATTACTGAATTACCTGAAACCCATAATAAAAAAAGAGCCTACAAGTCATCCTTCAAGAAATTCTTTAGGAAAATTGCCCTGATATTCCAGAACCAGAGGGCTAAATAGTAATTAGAAGAATTCCCTGAGCCCCTCTTGAAAAAAGATGCCAAAAAGAAAACTCCTAGTAATATTGTGCCAAAATTTCAGAGTTTCCAGTTGAAGGAGAAAATGGTACAAGCTGCCAGGAAGAAACAATTTTAATATTTTAAAAACACAATCAGGATAAAACAAAATCTAGCAGCTTCTACATTAAGGAATCAGAGGGCTTGAACTATGTAATTCTGGAGCTCAAAGGAGCTAGAATTAAAACAAAGATTCACCTACCCAGCAAAACTGAGTATAATGCTTCAGGGGAAAATATGGCTTATCAGTGAAATAGAGGACTTTCTAACATTCTTGATTAAAAAAACAGAGCTGAACAGCAAATTTTACTTTCAAATGCAAAAAGCAAGAGAAGCTTGAGGAGGTAAAAAGTAATAATAAAGAACTAACCAAAGTTAATTGTTTTAACATGTATAATTTTTCATTGAAAAACAATAATTGTAACTCATGAGAATTTTCTCAGAACGAGAATATAGTTGAAAGGAATATATATATATATATATATATATATAGTTGGGTGAATGTGTGTATGAATACACATGTGAGTGTGTTTACATGTATGTACATAAATACATAGACAGACAGCACAGGATGAGTTGAATAGCAAGGGATGATATAAAAATGAAATTAAAAGGTGAGGGAAGAATATATTAGGAGAAGGAGAAAGATAGTATCAGTATAATAGAAAGGGATTATATCTAAAAAATCAAATTTAAGGGGTGAGAAAGAAATATAATGAGAGGAGAAAGGGAGATATAGATTAGGGTAAATTATCTCATATAAAAGAGGCAAGAGAAAGCAGTTACAGTGGAGGGGAAGAAAAGTAAGTTGAAAGGGAATGGCTCAAACTTATTCTCATTGATTTTGGCTTAAGGAGGTTTATTTTGTTTTATCATTAAGTATCTTATTTAGAGGTGGTATTAAAGTATTTTTTTGTTTTTTTTTTGTTTTTGCTTTTTGGAGGGCAATTTGGGTTAAGTGACTTGCCCAAGGTCTCACGGCTAGTTTTTTGTGTTAAGTGTCTAAGGCCTGATTTGAATTCCGGTCCTCCTGACTCCAGGGCCAGTGCTCTATTTATTGCACCACCTAGCTGCCCCAGAATACTTTATTTTCTAAAAGTTTGAACTTGAATTGAACATCTTAGTTAGGACTAAATTGATTTGCTTCAAGTGTAACATTTATTTAACTAATGATTTTCTGTTTCCTACATAGAAAAAAATGTTTGTGTAATTAAATTTAATTTTTCCACATCACTATAGGATATTGGAATTTGTTCAGCCTTGGCCAAAAGCCCATGAAGTCAGTGAGTATAGTATGGTGGAAAGACCAAATTACAAGAGTCAGGAGAACTCTGTTATAATTTTGATTTTGCAATGAGATCTACCGAATAACAAATTATCTTACACCTCAAATTTATTATCCATAAAATAAAAAAAAACCCTTGTACATTTTTGGTTTGAGGGCAATATTGAACAATTCTCAAAATAATTACCTCATTTAGATTAAAGATTCAAATTTGAAGGTAATATTGTTGTAAGGCAACCTAAATCATATGCCACCTTACTTGGAGCCCACCATTAAGCCACCATTAAGCCCCTTTATATTTGTCTTTGTTTTTCTCATAAACCCTGTAACTGCTTGTAGCAGCTGATAGTTCTGGCTCCTTATCTTTTCTTAAGTTAGAATTTCCTTAAATCAGCAAGCCTTGAAACAGCATCATGTATAAGGATTATTTTGCAAGACTGTATAGAGATCATGGGGCAAGTCTATGCTAACCAAGCAAGGTCCTCCAACCAAGATGTTGACCAAGCAGGGTCCCCCACACCCTTCACCCAGAACATGACCCTGATCTATTCTACTGCCCCTGTAACCTCCACTCTTTTTTAGAACAGACCCTTATGACATCATACACCCTTGCACCATGTTTTCAAAATTACCCCTGAGGTATAGATCCAACCAATGGCTGTTCTTGGCTTCTATATGTCACTGCTTATGCTAGTTCCCCTTCCCAATTGTGGTTTTTGTGATTTTTACCTTTATAAACTCAGTCTTTACCCAAATACAGGGCTGCCTGATTTCAGTGTATACTACAGGAAATCATGTACCTTATCAATAAATCCACAACTAAATTTATCTTAAAAACCCAGATCTCACCTCACTCTTATTCTCTTCAAAACAATAGCAAGTTTATTGGAGAGGACTGACAATAAAATTCATATGGAGTAGAAGGAGGAAAAATGTAAGAAAACTATGTGCCTTTAATTTTAAATTTCTCTTCTATTTATTATTTGTAGATGAATTACTGACTTTTCTCTATAGTTTTACATATGATATACATTTCATTGAAATGTGAAAATAGACATAAATGAATGTTTATTAACAGTAGTATATTGACCCTTTTAAAAAATGTGTTAATGTGGAGGGCCATTATCCAAAAATGATTTGTCATGGGAAAAGATGGTTTAATTTTTTTTAAGCAATCAAGGTGAAGTAACTTGTTCAAGGTTACATGGCCAGGTGTTTCTGGGTGGATGCTAAGTGTCTGAGCCCGGGATTCAATCTCCAGGTCATCCTGACACTGGAGCTGGTGCTCTCACTCACTGTGCTACCTGGCCGCCCCCAAGATGGTTTAATTTTAATACACTTAAATGAGGGCCAAGGTTTAGTAAAGGGAGTCAATGCAGAGATGAAAAGGGAGAGGGAAAGGGACAAAGACTTAGGGAGGAGAGCTGGTTGGTACTGGAGAAGAGAGAAGATATATGCAATGCAAAATTTAGTGGAAGAAAATGGAAGGGGGGCAGAGTCAGGATGGTGGGGTAGAAACAGGACTTCGACATGGCTCTCACTTCCATCACCTCCAATTCATGCAAAAAATGATTCTAGACAAATTTTGGAGTTACAGAACTCATAAAATGACAGATAGAAGCTAACCTCCTGCTAAAGATAGTCTAGCAGGCTGGCAGTAAGGGAACAGAGCAGTACTCTGGGAACAGAACCCAGCCCATGAGTGCCCAAGTTTTTTTGCATCAGGGCAGTCACAAGCAATGGCTGGCTGGAGGGACTTCACATCACCAGCAGTTGTGGAGGTTTCCAGAATTATCAACACATAGAGGCTAAGGACAAAGAGAGAGGTCAGTGCAGTGTGGACATTGGGATCTGGTAGTTGGGAATGCTGTCTGTCCTTTTCCCCCTAGAGAGAGAACCTGCTGAGGCTTTGCGGTTGTCTAGCCACCGTTGCATGCCAAGTTCAGGTCCTGGCTTGAAGATTGTAGGGGAACAAACAATCAGTCTGTGGGGTAATCACTCTTGTTCTAACCTGCTTGGATCTGGATTGCTGTCTAGGGTGGAGGTCCTGGGGTGTGTGACTAGGTTGCCAGAGTGTGTGGAGGCTCATAGAGGGCACACAACTAACAGCTCTGGCAGCTGAGAAAACCCCAGCAATTTGGGACAAAGCTCCCCTGTCTGGTAGCAAAGACCTACTGTGGCAAAAAGCTCAAAAGTGAAGTAATAGAGAAGCAACATGAGCAAGAAAAGGAAGCAAAGAAAGTAGAGCAATCCAAACTGACACTCCTATTTTGGGGACAAAAAAGATCAAAGCATAAAACAAGAGGAAGTCAGTGAAGTCAGAATTCCTTCACTAAAAGTTTCCAAGAAAAATATGAACTGGTTACAGACAATAGAGGAATTTAAGAAGGATTTCTAAAACCAAATAAGAGAAGTGGAGGATAAATTGGGAAGAGAAATGAGAATGATGCATAAAAATTATGAAATGAGTCAACAACCTGACTGAAGAAAATAATACATTAAAAATAGAGTAACTCAAATGGCAAAAGAGGCTCAAAAAGGCAAAGAGGAGAGGCGGCCAGGTAGCACAGCAAGTAAGAACACTGGCTCCAGTGTCACGATGACCTGGGGATCGAAACTCAGGCTCAGACACTTAGCACCCACCCAGAAACACCTGGCCGTGTAACCTTCAGCAAGTTACTTAACCCCGATTGCTTAAAAAAAACCCAAAAAGGCAAAGAGGAGAAGAATGCCTTAAACAGCCAAATTTGCCAGATGCAAAAAGAATCTCAAAAGCTCACTGAAGAGAATCATTCCTTCAAAATTAGACTGGTGCTAATGGAAGCTAGTGACTTTATGAGAAATCAAGATACTATTAAACAGAACCATAAAAATGCCTACATATATTTTAAGGAATTCGACATATTCTCTCTAGAGAGGGAGGAAGTGAAATGAAAAAGACTCTGCCAATCACCTCCTGAAAAAAAAAATTAAAATGTAAACTCCTATGACTATGATAGCCAAAATCCAGAGCTTCAAATTCCAAGAAAAAATCCTGCAAATAGTCATAAAGAATTCAAGTACTAAGTAACCACACTCAAGATTACACAAGACTTAAGAGCTACTATTATAAAGGAGAGGAGCAATTTGTCATAAAATCCCCAAAGCAAAAGACAGAGCTTTACAAGCAAGAATAACTGACTAAGTAATAAAGCTGATTGTATTACTGAAAAAAAAAAGAAATTCTCAAGGAAAATTGGTCTGATGTTGCAGAACCAAAGGGCAAACATCGAGGTTGAAAGAATACAGCAATCACCTCCTGAAAAAAAGATGCCAAAAAGAAAACTCCTAGGAGTATGAAAACCAGGTTCTGGAATTCCCAGATCAAGGAGAAAATATTACAATCAGCCTGGAAGAAATAATTTCAATATTGTGGAAACACAATCAGAATAACACAGGATCTGGCAGTTTCTACAATGAGGTATTGAAGGGCTAGCAATATGATTTTCTGAAGGTTAAAGGAGCTGGGATTAAAAACCAGAATCACCTAACTAGCAAAAATTAGTATCAGGTTTCAGAGGAAAATATGGTCATACAGTGGAATAGAGGACTTTCAAGCATTCTTGATAAAAATAAACAGAGTTAAATAGAAAATTTTACATTCATATACAAGAAACAAGAGAAGCATGAGAAGGTAAACAAGGAAAAGAAATCGTAAGGAACTTATGAAAGTTAAACTATTTATATTTCTACATGGAAAAATAACTAAAAGTAACTTATGAAACTTTTGTCAGTATGAGAAGAGTTGAAGGGAATAGAAATGTGTGTGTGCATATATGTATATGTATATATACACACATATGCACATATATGTATGCATGTGTGTATACATATATCTCTCTACATAGGAGCATATATGGGCATATGAATACATATGTTAGTATGTGTATATTTTGATACAGGTATACATAGAAAGAGAATACAGGACCATTTGAATAGGAAAGGATGACACTTAAAAGGTGAAATTAAGAGGCAAGAGAGGAATATAATGACATGGGGAGAGACAGGATGGGGTAAACTATCTCATATATAAGAGGCAAGGGAAAAGAGTTACAATGGAGGGGAAGAAGAGGAAGGAAAAAGGGAATGGGTCAACCTTATTCTCAATGAATTTGGCTTGGTGAGGGAATGACATACACTCTTAATTGGGTATCTCACTGTACAGGAGAGCAGGAGGTAGGGAATGAGGGGGGAATGATAGAAGGGAGGGTAGACTGGGGGGATGGAAGTTGGAAGCACCCACTTTTGAAAAGGGACAGAATCAAAGTAGAGTGTAGAACTTGTGGGAGGTGGGATAGGATGAAGGGAAATATAGTCAGCTTTTTACCATATATCCACTACGCAAATGTTTGGAATAGCTACACATGTACAACCTATATGTGTGTGTGTGTGTATGTTTGTATGCCTATTATTTGTATGTGTGTATGTATGTACATATGTATATTTTATTCTTAACAACTTTTTGGTTTACTCCAAAAGAAGAAATAATGTCACCAACAAAATATTCTGAATCAAATAATTCCCAGTAATAATAATTCTTCTCGGCAATTTCCATTTGAGAAATGTTCATATCACTCATGCTAACTTAAATATTGCTCCATTCATGACTCACTTTAACCATTTGTGGTTTGCTCAGGAACACAGATGCTTTCAGATTCATTTTATTTTTTGTTTTCCACTACTAGAATACATGTTGCTTGAGGACAGGGACCATCTTTCTTTTTAACTTTTATATGTTTTCCTAGCTCTTAGCAAAGTGACTTGCACATAGTAAGTAATTCCAATTATGTACCTCATGAAGTCTCTACCTCAGGCATGATATTGTAGTAACCCCCCATTTTGTAAACATCCCCCATCTCTTCCCATTATAGGACAGCTGCCTAGGACATTCTGTTCAAACCCAAGAAAGCCTGCCTAGGAAGCAAACCTGCCAAGAAAACCTGCCCAAACCTTCTACCTGTAGCCCATAGCTGCCCCTCCCCACCCTGCTTCTGTTCAGTTCTCTAAATAAACTTGGGAATTTTCCAGTTGGGCAACAAACTGGCCACTGTGCAACAATACTTAGATAATGAACTCATTGCTACCTTTTGGCTTCTGTATTTTCCCTGCTTGCATAGCAAATGACTAAGTTGTGGTTTCCCTCTGTTAACAGCTATGTTGTGGCCTTTGTCTATATAAACCCTGGGATATATATGCTCAGGACTGCCTGATTTGGATACATGATACCCTGCATTCCCCATGTTCATTATTCTCCACTATTAAAACTTCACTTAAAATGATTAATCATTTCATCTCATGAGTTCACTTTACAACATTTGGAGGCCCCAGTGAGATTGTGGTGTTCCATGTTGCTGCTGAGACCTGAGGAGTTCGGAATTGGGGAGGGGATGAACTGGCCCTGCCCTAACCCTGAGGGGAGTCAACCCCTAAGACATTCCAGGGCTCACAGGATTGGACAGAGTTAGCCAAGTCCCTAAACTCTGATTCATTCCTGCATTCAGCCATATGGAGCTATGTGTCCTCTTCTCTAGAGTTGAGTGTCTGTTCCTGAGAGTACCCATGTAAGTGGGAAATGAGTGGAAGTTGGACATACTAAATGCCCTCACCCTGGCTTCTCTGAGATGTCAGAGAAAGTCCCTGGGGTAAGCCAACCTCTCCAGAATGATGTGGGTCTGTTGTGGTCAACCCCCTGGGATGAGTCATCCTGCTTTGACCCAAGTTGGACTGCTTTGGCTTGTCATCAGGGTAAAGCCACCCTGCTTAGACCTGTATCAGTCTGTTTTGGCTTGCCATTACTTTCTCTTTTGTGTCTGTCTTCTATAGGTGCTTTGAGCATTCTGTATTTGCCTGTCTTTCTGTGTCTTTGTGTAAAGAAAAATGTAAGCCATCCTATCTGTTTTATGTTGTCTAGGTGCTTTGAGCATTCTGTGTCTGCCTGTCTTTCTGTGTGTCTGTGTAAAGAAAAATCTCTGAATTTACCACCCTGTAAGATTCAAACTGCAGTCAGCCACTGTACCTGGGCTAGAAAGATTGATAGTCTCTTAAAGAAAGGTGGTTGGCAGAAAATAAATAATAATAATTTCTCTCCTTCTACTTCTTTGGACTCTAGCCAAAGTTAGGAAAGTAGAAAGACAGATGGAAAAAGGGAGAAAGGGGAAACATCTCCCCTGAGATTTATCTAAGAGAAAAGGGGCACTTCATTGATCAAAGAGAGGCAGGTTTCAAAACTGCACTTGGGAATAGGAATAGCACTTAACTCTTTCTTGGGTCACAGCCCAGTTCTTCCCAGGCTAGTGCTACAGAACTTCCCCCTTGTCATCTTGGCTCTGACCAAGATAAGGATATAGTGAAAGGTTAGAAACATTATGATCCTTCACCCTGTTTTACCAGATCTAACCAAGCTAAGGATGTAGTGAAAAGTTAGAAGAATAGTAAGGAATTTTTGTTAACTTTCCCCACATGGTAAAAGAACAAAGGGAGAGGCACAGCAGCTACATCAGAACCTCACTAGCAACATCCCTATGTCCCTGGGCCCTGAAGCCCACTCCTCTAGGTTAGCCCCAGAGCTAAGCTTTCCCACATAAGGAATGGTGCCCTCTTTCTCCTTCCTGCCCAAGTCCAGCACCACCATGTTATGTGAATGGGAATTTACGATCTTTCCTGCCCCTAGGCCCTTTGATAGGCTTAAGTGACTCTGAGAATCTTCCTTGATTTGAGTATATACTCTGCCTCCTAATAGGCTGAAGGTGGTCACCTGGAGCCTTTGGCACAAGGCTTGGTTTTTCATAAATGCCCACACCTTCTTTGTAATTGTGTACTGGCTAACGACGGTTGTGATGGTCTCTGACCCAGGAGAAGGCTATATATACCCTGATGTGAGATATTATTTTGGGGCTCACTTTGAGAATAGTTATGTGATTTAACCAGATGAGACTGTGGGCAGCTGCTGAGGCCCCCGGCTTTGAAAACCTAGATGTAGGTGCTTTCCTCTCTGGTAACTATGTGGATGTAATGTTCAGACAGATAGAAGCCTCTGTGATGATCTGTTTCTCTGTCTACTTGTAACTTCTGCTTGTAACTGGTTTGTATTCTCTGAAGTTTGGGGTGCTAAACTTTTCCCCCTGAACTAGGTAAATGACATATGTTTGATTAAAGCAAGATTGTTAAACCATTTTGAGTTGTTTTCCTTTAGAAAAGCAGATCTAAGAACTTGTGTTGGCAGCCACCCTTGGTATGCTAGGATGCTTGTTGCTACACACCACAACCAAGCTTTGCAACTGTGCGGAGATGAGAAAAGGAGATGGGGAAAACAAGATCAGAAGTCAACCAGCCTCTGCACTTGGTAAGACTAATCATCTATCAATAAATTTTTATATGTGATTTGGAAATGCAATTAATGTTCTCTCACTGTTTGTATTATTATTGTATTACTACGCCATATATTGTAAAACCTGAGTGGCCATTGTGAGCCAGAAACAGTGTTAGACAAAGCAACTTTTGTCTGAATTTAGTTGAAACTAAGACAGTGGAAAAATTTGTTATTTTGCTAAGTCCTGCTAATCCTGTCTTAAAGCTAAAACAAGTTGGCTATCATTTATAAAAAATGTAAAATCATTAAATAAGTTATTTGAGATTATTGCTATATTGTTAAATCCTGAAACTGATACCCCAGCAGCTCTAAGGGTAGACAGGGTAGATAATCCCTACTCCCCTCCCTTAGGAAGAGGACCAAGTTCACCTCCAATGTAGGGTTATGGGGGGGGTGACTGAATGCCACATGTGCCAGCTATGATATACTGGGATACTAAAAATAAAATATGGGAACCCTGAAAGACAAGTTGGTAAAGAAAAAGAAAAATCAGTATTGAAAATAGGGGACTTGTCACACATAAAGAATGGGGTTTTTATTAGTCCAGAAGAAGAATATCACAGGGTGGACAAGCAGACCAGACTCTTCTTTGGGGTCTCTATTGTTTTCTTCTTATTTGTAAACTTGCCAGGTCCCCCAGAAACCATCTGGTGGACAAGGTCATCAGCCCCAGGAGAAAACTAAAAGCTTTTTTGGGTTTTGTAGTTCCTAAGCAATGAACTTGGCTTACTGAAAAATGAAATCTCTATGTATATAAGTCATGGTAAACTTTTTTTGCTTATTGCAACTCCATACAAATAAGCAATTGTATCAAGCTCTAAGCTGTGATTGGTGAGACTTGCCATTTGATAAAAGCCACTGGGACTGCAACTAGTTTTATTTTGAATTTGAATTTAGATAATAGTTGTCTGTGTTAAATCAGGATCTAAGAGAAATGCCACAAGCTATTCAGAGAGAATGTAATCCTGCTGAAGGAGAAGGTTTGCTTTTGGGAAAAGGTGAGAGGACAATTTTAGCCACCATCTAAAATGAGACTCGGATGACTCAGTTGCCTCATTGTCTTCCTCTGAAAAGGAATGTTTTCCACCTGGTTATTCTTGAGTCTGGCTATGAGATGGAAATAAAGTGACTCTTATCTGAATTCAAAGAGAGCTAAGGGTGCTTCATTCTGTCATATCTAGCATGTCCCTGCTTTTGCCTTTTATGACAAATTTCTCTAATTAGAGAAAGTGGTAAGTAAAAGATTGTAAAAGTACAATTCAAGTATGTGAAATTTTGCTGTTCTGAATCTAAATGTATAGTCATTCCATATCCCAAACAACTGGGTAAATTAATATACTTGCGTGTCATCTTTCTACCTGCATAGTCAAGTGAAAGGTAAAATCCCTGGAATAGAACATTTTTTCCTTGTTGATATGGGAACAACTAGACAAAGTGAAAAGAAGCCTATAAAACAAAGGTACAAACACAAGTTAATAATTATCCCATATACTAAAGCTGGGATATGTCTCAGCTTCTAAACTGTGTGTTATATCTGAGATTTTCAGCCTAAAATTATAATCATTTCTGTAGCTTAAATAGTTTAGTAAAAAGGTACTTGGGCTAGTCAACTGCCTGTTACTAGACATATTTGTCTCTCTCCTTATACCTTAGGCCCTGAACATTGAACTTGCCTGTCAGATTTGTGTCCCTCAGTTTACAGGTCAATTCACCTACAGTTGGCAGCAAAGAGTGGATATCAGTCTATACTCACCTGTCATCCCCTCCTTGTGTACCCACTGAGAAAGGTATAGCTCTACACTCCCTTTTCAGCCTGAAGAAACTGCAGAAGCTGAGACCTTCATCCCTTCTCCTAAATGAATTTGGGTCCCAACTCTTTCAGGGGGGAATGATGGAATCCTCACGAAGCTGCCCCCAGCTCCCTCCCCCCATCTAGCCATCATCCCCTGATGCTGTTGTAAAATAAGCAGCCCCTCTCTGACACTTTTCCCAGAAACTCCTTCCACCCAGCCCATTCCACACTTGGATAATTCCTTCCCTAAACCCAAAAAGGGGAGGACTGATCAAGCTGGTGGACCTTCTCAGATCGGAGAATTTCCAGAAGCAGTGGGGAGGGTTTGGGTTAATTATCCAGAAAAATGAGCTTTCTCCTGAGAGACAGGTACTTCATTCCCCAACTAGATAATATTATCTTAAATACTGCCATAAGGTGCACAACCTGTGAGTAAGAAAATGCAAAACAAGGAAACTCAATCCCCCTCAGAATCAGAGTAAGGGGGCAAAAACCAATGGAAAGGTTGGAGGTGGACTACAAAGATGTACCACCGCCACCCCCGCCCCCCACTCTTCAGCAGGTTATCAGTATCTCCTGTTTTTTGTAGATACATTTTCTAGATGGTTGGAAGTGTTCCCCACAAAACATGAAACCACTCTAGTGGTAGTCAACTCCTTATATCTTGGCCCCTGGCCCTTCTAATTAAGTGCACCCCCAACTGAATCAGGCTTTCACCCCTTTGAAATTATGTATGAATGGCCTCCACCCATCCTCCCAGTGATTTGAGAAGAATTATGATTTGAGGCTACTAATATTTCCTTAATTAAGTTACTAAAGGGATTGCAAGTGGTTCATGATGCCTTGGCTACATTACCAACTACAGTCAAAGTGAACTCTATCCCTGCCTGCCTCCACCATTCTCACATGAAATTAGCTGCTTCTGAGGAATGGAAAGTCGACCCAGACCCAGATTTTCTCAAGTGAGGATTTTCCCATGTTTCCTCATAATATTGTTGTGCCCTTCCTCCATGGCAAACCCTAGTGCTCCTAAGGGTAGAAAGGGGGAACAAGTACTCTTTACTGGTACACTTCTACTGTCCCAATGTAAAATGCTTTTCATGAATGCCCAGCCCCCTCCCATTCCTCCCACCATTATGCTGGTCTTGCACATCTCAATGCCATACTAACTCAGTCAAGCTTCCCCTTGTAAGGGAACCTAGGTATCAGCCCCTGCAAGAATCCCTTTCTGCCCACTATGACAATGTCTCCATCACCCAGCTACCAGGCACCAATTGTGAGTCAAAGATTTGACTGTGAGTCAAAGGTTTGACTTTTGATAAAAAGAAGTGGGGATTTTAGTAACCCCCCATTTTGTGAAAATTACCCATTTCTCCCCATCATAGGAGAGCTGCCTAGGAAATCTGTCTAAACCCAAGAAAGCCCACCTAGGCAGCAAACCTGACAAATAAACCTAACCAAACCTACTACCTGGAGCCCAAAGCTGCCCCCCCCCTTTTTGTTCAGTTCTCTAAATAAACTTGTGAACTTTCCAGTTGGGTAACAAACTGACCACTGGATAACAATCGTTAGGCAATAAACTGATTGCTACCTTTTGGCTTCTGTATTTTCCCCTCTTGCATAGCAACTGACTAAGTTGTGGTTTCCCCCTGGTAAGAACTATGCTGTGACTTTTGTCAATATCAACCCTGATATGTATATGCTTGGTGCTGCCGGATTTGGGCAAATGTCCCCTGGCAATCCCTGGGTTCATTATGCCCCAGTATTAAAACTTCACTTAAAATTATTAATGGTTGGGGTGGCTAGGTGGCGCGGTGAATAGAGCACCAGCCCTGAAGTCAGGAGGACCTGAGTTCAAATCTGGCCTCAGACACTTAACACAAAAACTAGCCGTGCGACTTTGGGCAAGTCACTTAACTCCAATTGCCCTCCAAAAAGCAAAAAAAAAAAAAAAAAGGAAATGTTAAAAAAATGATTAATGGTCTCATCTCAAAATTTCATGTTAAAACAATATTAAAGTTATAATATTTAAATTAAGACTTGTTTGTTTTTTCTGTTCCAACAGTTCATCAACCTGTGCTTTGTGTCTACTTTCTTCTATTCCCAGTACAGTTCTATATTTCATTGGTTAGAATATAAGTTCTTTGATGTCAGTGTTTGCTTACACTTTGCTTCTGCACTTAGCACAGTGACTGACAGATAGTAGATACCACATAATGTATTTCAAATTGATTAATTACCATCTACTTTTAACTTTATCTCCTTTATTAATCTCTCACTCATACCCTGCCAATCTTCAACCATGAATCAACCCTACTATGGCATCTGGTTGGCTCCATTTTTATTAAATTACTGATCCATAGAGGAAGCCATGAAAAAAGAATTAACTTATACTACTCTACAATTTAAAGTTACCTATTCTCCACTATGGTCTCAGGTACTCATAGCAAAGTTTGGGTGAGATACCAAATTTACTAGAAGCATAACTTAGTGATTTGTTTAATATCTAATTCTCCTATCATTTGCTGATATCTTTGCTCCCATACTCCAGCTAAAGTTAGCATCATCTTGAATTTTTTTCCTTGCAACTTGACTTTGATGACTGTGAGACCTATGACTTCATGCAACTTCACCTCTCTTCAATCTAATTTCTGCATGAATCCAAAGATATCACCCATAACATTTTACCATTTTCCCACCTAAAATTCTGTGGCAATAGGCTGGTAGAGATCCACTAGGAGGTATAGTCACAACCATATACAAGGACAGCCCAGACCATAGGGTCTTCTTCTCACCGTATTTAAGCAGCAGTGCAATTTATGAGCTGCCTAGCTATCTGAGCAGCCTTTTGGAAGGACTATGTCCTTCAAGTCCTGATGTGAGGAAGGGGCTAGAAAACATGCCTTAAAAGTTGTCTGTTTCACCCAACTTCAACCAATCTGCTTAACTCAGCAGATGGGAACCCTACCCTGTGGTCAAAACACATATGCACACATATATGTGTACATATGTGTGTAGATATATGTGCGCATGTATATATATGTATTTAGATATATCTGTGCACAAACATATATTTGTGTGTATATATACACACTTTTGCAAAGGACATTCTACCCACCATACACATCTACATGTGTATTGTTTTGTAAAACATAGCATAAAATCAAATATACTTGAAAGTCAAACTGCTCTTTTTGAACTCAGCACTTATTGTGTCGAAAGAGCAACACTGAATGAAAGTCAGCCTACTGAAGTTGGTGTTGTATACACTCTTTTCTGAAGGGTCCATATTGATGGGGAATTCTGTGAAGCTGGCAGAGCCTTTACAATCAAAACTAATCAAGTCAACAAGCTTGTATATCTACCAAAAGAAGCGAAAGGCAGGCTCCTGATAATGTGCTTGGCCCTTGCAGGAAAACACCATAATCATAAGTACTTATGCTTCCACCATGACTAACCCTGATGAACTGAAAGAAAAAAAAATTGGAAGACTTTGAGGCACTGATCATTGATGTGCTGAAAGAGAACAAGTTTATAATTCTGGGTGACTTTATGCAAAAGTAGGTGCAGGATATCAGACATGGCAGGGAGACCTTGGGAGGGATGGAGTTAGAATCATCAACAATCATTTATTGCTAAAGACTTGTTCATCTCATGACCTTTTAATTACCCACACTTTCTTCCATTCATCTAAACACAATAAAACTTTATGGATGCAACTTCACATCAAACATTGGCACTTAAAAGGCTATGTCACTGTAAGGAGAAGGGACAGGATGTGATAGTGGCAAAGGCAATTGTGTGGCACAGGGTGTGGGACTGATCATAGACTTATTATCTTTAAGCTAAATATTTGCATTCAATAAAAATGTGTCCCCAAGGCAAGATGACAACCAGAGATTTAATGTCAACAGATTAGAGTGTTTCTTCAAGTGGAAACAGTTCATTGCTGTCTTGGAGAAAAAGTTGAACAAACAACTAGCAACAGTGCAGGAGAATATGAGTGGGCAGCTTTCAGAGATTTGGTATATAGCACTGCATATACTCAATGGGAATGAACACTCACAAATATCAGGATTAGTTTGTTGAAAATAATGGGGAAATGCATAAGTTGCTAAGTAAAAAATAAGAACTCTTTAGGTTTTACCAGCATCATAGTTCATTCATCTCTAAGAAGTCAGCATTTAATTCCATCAGAAGTAAAGCAAAGCTTAGAGAGATACAGGATTTTTGACTCAGTAATAAGGCAGATGAAATTCATTTTTATGCTGATAATAACAATTCAAAGTGCTTTTATGATGCTCTGAAGGCTATTTATGGCCAAAACCTATGATGCATCTCAGCTACTCAGTGTTGATGGAGCCACATTGATTAATGATGAGGACATGATCCTGGAGAGATGGGCTGAAATTTCCATAGTGTTTCCAAAAGACCATCATCAATCAATGCTGCAGCCATTGACTGTATACCTCAGGTTAAAGTCAATTCCTCTCTAGTAAAATTCCACATGAAGAAGAGATTTTGAATGCCATTAGGTTCCTCACATATGGCAAAATGACTGGTGCTTATTCTATCTCAGCTGAGATTGATAAAGCAGTTGGGCCATTCCTCATACACGAGCTGACTAAAATTTTCCAGGTTATATGGAAAGAGGAGGTTATACTCTGGGAGTTAAAGAATGCACCCATCGCCCATGTCTGTAAATGTAAATAAAACAAATTTTCCTATAGGGTGAAGGGGGGATGTCTCTTAGTCAGTGCTGGCAAGATTTTTGCCAAAGTGCTCTTTAATAGTCCTGGAAGATGGTCATCAATCCTAGAGTCAATGTGGTTTCAGAAAGAGCCAAAGAATGGCTGATATGGTGTTTTCTGCCTGACAAATTCTAGGAGAAAAGCCAGGAGCAGAACATGGATCTGTATACAACATACATTAGTTTAACCAAGGCCTTTAATGCTGTTATTCATCAAGGCTTTTGGAAAATTGTGGCAAAATTTATTTACCCACAGAAATTTATTAGTATTATACCTCAATTACATGATGACATGCTAGTCCTTGTTCTGGATAATGGGCATGCTCTCAAGCTTTTCCAGTCACCAACAGAGGTTATATGTTTTCTCCCATGTTTTTTTAGCATGCTGCTTTTAGCAATGTTGTCAGAAACCTTCAATAAGGACAAACACTGTGGTCAGCTACAACACTGATGTTTAACTATTTAACATGAAAAGACAATAGCGTAGGGAGAGTTGGATCATGATTTTTTTATTCACATATGATTGTGTACTTAATGTAGCCTCTGAGTTTCAGAAAGAGAAAAAAAAAGTACAGATCAATTCCCTGCTGTTTGTCTCATTTGGGCCTAGTAATTAGCAACAAAAAAATCCAGGTTCTCAACAAGCAAGCACCACACTGTCCACACATAGAACCATTGATTACAGCAAATGTAGAGATATTGAATGCTGGGGATAAGTTCACTTACCTTGGCAGTATACTTTCCAGGCATGTACACATAGATGATGAAGTTATGTACATATTGCCAGACCTAGCTGAGTGTTTAGGAAGCTATGAAGGAAAGAGCGGGAGAAAAGAGATTTTACATTGTGTACCAAACTGAAGATTTACAGGGCTATTGTGTTGACCCCATTGTTGCATGTCTGTGAAGCCTGGATAATGTACCAGTTCTATGCCAGGAAACTAACTTCCACTTGAATTATCTTAAAAATATTCTGAAGATAATCTGACAAGTTAAGATGTTGAATATTGAGATCATTTTGTGACTTAAGTTGCGAAACTTTCAAATTCTACTGCAGAAAGTCCAACTTTGATAGGCTGGTCACATTGTTTGGATGCCAATTTTATACTTTCCTAAAAGACCATTTTATAGTGAACTCACAAAAACCAAGTGTTCACATGGAGGAAGTGATGTAACAACATTTTCAAGATCATTCTGAAGAACATTGGAACTGATTTTGTGATATGTGAGACACTGGCAAGGCATTGCCAAGCATGGTATGCACAGATAAAAGAAAGTGCTATGCTCTATGAATTAAGCAAAATTGCAGTACCTCTAAAGAAATGTGAGAAACAGAACTTTAGAGACATCTCCACTGCAAATGTTCACATGGTCTATTTTCTCCGAACCTGTAATAGAGTGTTCTAAACCACAGGTATCCACACTGTAGCTTGACTCCAGTGTAGCGATGTCATTTTGTTCCTCTTTAAGAAAGAAGGGGAACAACCAATCAATAATCATGGACTGATGATCAATATTATTATAGATTTGTTTTTCTACAGGTGGGCTGGCAGCAGGTGAATTTTGAATTGCAGTAGGTTCATTCTTTGCATGTTTAATTGTTGAATCTATACCCAGAGAGGAATTGTAGCAGTTCTACTTAAACTTCGATACACTTCTCCCCACCTTTTGTATATGAACAAAAAATATATATTTTGCTTTTTTATGTATGATTTAAAATGTAGCACTTTACAAATAAAAATAAAATTTTACTGATCTATTTATCCAAACATAACCTCTTCTGATCTCTCATCTTATATCTCCAGTGGACTTTTGGATATGTTTGACTGATGATCTTAAACTAGATAACTTTAATACCTCTTAAACTCAGTATATCCCAAACTGAGAACATCATCGTTTTTCGAAAACACTTTTCTCTTTCTAACTTCCCTATTAATCTTTTTTAGCTTGCATTTATTTATTTGCATTTATTTAGTATTTTATTTTCTTAATTGCATGTGAAATAAATTTTTAAAATTTCTTTCTAAAATTTTGAATTGCACATTCTCTCCCATCATCCCTCCACACCCCCCTCACTTGCATTTCTCTAATCAATAATGGGGTGGAATATTTTTCCCCCTTGTGGCTGTAGATAATTTTGATCATTACATATGAAAACTGATCATTACTTTTTTTTTCATTTATTAGTTGGAGAATGGCTCTTATTTTTATTTTTATAAATTTGCTTCAGTTCTCTATATATGTGAGAAATTAGGCCTTCATAATAGAAATTTCCTTCAATTGTTTTTTCACAATTACTATTGCGTAGATATCTAGAGTCAATTTTTTGTGTATATGTTATTCCCTCTTTCAGCCAATACTGATGAGAGTAACATTCACTCACTACCCTTCTCCTCCCCCCTCTTCCTCTCCACTGGTGTAAAAGTTTTTCATATCTATTTTATGTGGGTTAATTTACCCCATTCTACCTGTACCATTCTCTTTTCTCCTAGTGTATTCCTCTCTCAGCCTCAATTTTATTTTGAGGTATAATCTTTACATATTAAACTCACACCTTTGTCCTCTCTATATATACTTATTTTAACTACTGTAACATTAAGAAAGATTTTATGAGTTACAGACATCATCTTCCCATGTAGAAATGTAAACAGTTTAACTTAATTAAATCCCTTAATATTTTCCTTTCCTGTTTAACTTTTTTATGCTTCTCTTGACTTCTGTATTTGAAAGTCAAATTTCCTATTCAGCTCTGATCTCTTCATCAAGAATGCTTGAAAGTCTTCTATTTCATTGAATGCTTATTTTTCACTGAAGTAGTATACTCAGTTATGTTGGGTAGATGATTCTAGCTCCTTTACCTCCAGAATACTATATTCCAAGTGCTCAGAACCTGTAAGGTACAAGCTGCTAAGTCTTGCATTATCCTGACAGGGGCTTCACGATACTTGAATTGTTTGTTTCTGACTATTTGCAATATTTTCTTGTTGACCTGAGAACTCTGGAATTTGGCTATAATATTCTAAATCTATTGTGTCCTATAGGCAATAGGAATGTAAGGGAGGGATAGAAAGGTGGATATGAGAAGTGAGGGAAATAGTAGTAAGGTGAGAGGGTAGGCAAGGAAGGAGGGGGAGGGTTAACTGGAGGCAACACTGAGGGAGGTGGTGGTCAAAAGGAAAACCATCAAGGAGGAAAAGGGATAAGGAAGGAATAAAACCATAAGCAGGGGAGTGAATACGATGGAGTGGAAGGGAAAGATAGTCATCATTACTGTGAATGTGAATGGGATGAACGCTCCCATAAAACAGCAGAATGGATTAAAAATCATAATACTACAATATGCTGTCTACAAGAAAAAACATTTGAAATAAAATGATATCAACAGTGTAAAGTTAAAAGGCTGGAGTAGAATATATTATGACTCAGCTAAAATAAAAAAAAAATCAGGTGTAGAAATCCTTATTCTCAGATAAAGCAAAAGAAAAATTAGATCTATTTAAAAGAGATAAGGAAGGAAACAATATCCTGCCAAAGGCACCATCAAGAATGAAGCAATATCATTACTTAACATATATACACCAAGTGTATAGTGTCCAAATTCCTAGAGGAGAAGTTAAGGGAATTAGAAGGAGAAATAGATAGCAAAACTATACTAGTGGGGGAGCTTAAGCTCCCTCTTTGAACTTGATAAATCTAACCTAAAAATAAACAAGAAAGAAGTTAAGGAGGAGAATAGAATTTTAGAGAGGATAGACATAATAGATCTCTGGAGAAGACTGAATGGGGATAAGAAGGAATATACTTTCTTCTCAGCGGTTCATGGAACATAATAAAAAATCGCCCATGATCTAGGGCATAAAAACCTCACAATTCTGTGTTGTAAGGCAGAAATATTAAATACATCCTTCTCAGATCATGATGCAATAAAGGGCCATGGAAAGACAGACTTAAAACTAATTGGAAACTAAACAATTTAATCCTAAGGAAGGAATGGATCAAACAAGAAATTATAGAAACAATTAGTATTTTCATTCAAGAGAATGGTAAAAATAAGAAAAGATACCAAAATTAGTGGGATGCATTGAAGGCAGTTCTTAGGGGAAGTTTTATATCCCAGAGTGCATACATGATTAAATTAGAGAAAAGGGAGGTCAACAAATTGGGCATGCAATTGAAAAATGTAGAAAAAGAACAAATTCAAAATCCCCAATTAAATAATAAATCAGAAATATTGAAAACCAAAGGAGATATAAATAAAATTGAAATTAAGAAAACTATTGAATAAATAAATAAAGCTAAGAGCTGGTTTTATTTAAAAAAATAAAATTCATAGACCCTTAGTTAATAGGACGAAAAAAAGAAGAAAACCAAATTATGAGTATCAAAAATGAAAAAGGTGAATGTACTTCCAATGAAGTGGAAATTAAAAAAAGAATTATGAATTATTTTGCCAAATTCTATGCACATAAATTTGACTATCTTAGGGAAATGGATGAATATTTACAAAATGCAAGTTGCCCAGATTAACTGAAGAGAAAGAAAATTACTTAAACAAACCCATCTCAGAAAAAGTAATTGAACAAACCATCAGTCAACTCCCTAGGAAAAATTCTCCAGGGCCAGATGGATTTACTAATGAATTCTATCAAATATTTGAACAACATTTGATTCTAATACTCTACAAACTATTTGGGAAAATTAGTGAAGAAATACTCCTACCAAATTTTTTTATGGAACAAATATGGTACTGATACCAAAATCATGAAGAGATAAAACAGAGAAAGAAAATTATAAACCAGTCTCCTTCATGAATATAGATACAAAAATTTTAAATAAAATATTAGTAAAAAGACTATAGCAACTTGTCACAAGTTTTTAATCCATAGAATTTATTCCAGGAATTCAAGGATAGTTTAATATTAGGATAACCATCAGTATAATTGATCATATCAACAATAAAACTAGCAGAAACCACATGATTATCTCTATAGATGCAGAAAGCCCTTTTGACAAAATACAACATCCATTCCTATTAAAACACTAGAAAGTATAGAAATAAATGGAGTCTTCCTAAAAAATAATAGGTAGCATCAATTTAAAAACATCAGAAAATATTATGTGCAATTGGGATAAGCTAGAAGCATTTCCAATAACATCAGGGGTTAAACAAGGGTGTCCATTATGATCTCTCTTTTTCAATCTGGTACTGGAAATTTTAGCAGTAGCAATTAGAGAAGAAAAAAAATCAAAGGAATCAAATTAGTCAAAGAAGAGACCAAGCTATCACTCTTTGCAGATGATATGATGATATACTTAAAGAATTCTAGAGAATCGAGTAAAAACTACTTGAGACAATAAATACATTTGGCAGAGTTGCAGGATATAAAATAAACCCACATAAATCATTGGCATTCCTATACATTTCAAATGAAATTCAAGAGATAGAAAGCAAGATTCAAAAGCAAGGGACAGAAAGAGAAATCCCATTTAAAGTTACTGTAGACATTATAAAATATTTGGGAATCTACCTGCCAAAAGAAACCCAGGGCCTATATGATCAAAATTACAAAACACTTTTCACACAAATAAAGTCAGATCTATCTAATTGGAAAAAATATCATTTTCTCATGGTTGGGTTGAGCTAATATAATAAAAATGACAATTTTACCTAAATTAAATTATATATTTATTTCCATACCAAGTAGTTTTCCAAAATACTGCTTTATAGCACTAAGAAAATAGTAACAAAATTGATCTGGAAGAATAAATGATCCAGAATATCAAGGGAATTAATGAAAACAAATTCTAGGGATGGTGGAATAACTATACCAGATTTCAATCTGTATTATAAAGCAGCAGTCATCAAAATTAATTGGTATTGGCTGAGGAATAGAGTAGTGGATCAGTGGAATAGAATAGGCACACAAGATTCAGCAGTCAATGACTATAGTAATCTATTTTTTGATTAACCCAAAGACACCAATTTTTGGGATAAGAACTCAGTATTTGACCAAAACTGCCAGGAAGACTGGAATATAGTATGGCAAAAAATGTGCATAGACCATTATCTAACACCATATACCAAAATCAAGTGTAAATGGGTGCATGATCTAGGCATAAAGGTTGATACTGTTATCAATCTCAGAAAACAAGGAACAGTTTACCTGTCAGATTTGTGGAGAGGGAAAGACTTTATGACTACACAAGAATTAGAGTGTATTATAGAATGAAAAATGGATAATCTTGATTACATTAAATTGAAAAGCTTCTGTACAAACAAAGACATTGTAACCAAGATTAAGAGGGAGATGGGAAATTGGTAAAGAATTATTACAACCTATGTCTATGATAAAGGACTTGTTTCTATAATATACAGAGAATTGAGTCAAATCTATAAGAGTACAAGTCATTCCCCAATTGATAAATGGTCAAAGGATATGAACAGGCAGTTTTCAGAGGAAGAAATTAAAGATATATATAAGCATATGAAAAGGTGTTCTAAATCACTATTGATTAGAATAATGTAACTCAAAACAATGTTGAGGTACCACATGTCACCAGTCAGATTGGCTAAGATGAAAAAACAGGAAAATGACAAATTCTGGAGAGGATGTGGGCAAATTGGAACACTAATGCATTGCTGCTGGAGTTGTGAACAGATCCAACCTTTCTGGAAAGCAATCTGGAATGATGCCCAAAGTGTTATAAATAATTTCATACCCTTTGACCCACAATACCACTTCTAGTGTTATATATCAAAGAGATCAAAGAAGGGGGAGAGAGACCCATATGTACAAAAATATTTATAGCAGCTCTTTTTGTGGTAGCAATGAATTGGAAATTATGGAGTTGACCTTCAATTGTGGAATGGCTAAACAAGTTGTGGTGCATGCATGTTTTGGAATATTATAGTGCTATTAAAAACAAGGAGCAGATGGACTTCATATTTACCTCGAGAGGGTTATATGAACTGATGTTGAGTGAGAAGAGTAGAACTAGGAGAAATTTGTACACAATAACAGAAAACATATTTGTGATGACCAACTTTGATAGACTGGACTCTTCTCAGCAATGCAGTGATATGTCAATCCCAAAAGAATCATGATGGGGAGAGATGTCTACATCCAGAGAAAGAACTAGAAAGAACTTAGTTTGTATCCAGATTGAAGAAAACAACCTTATCTTTTTCCTTTTAATGTTTGGTTTTATTTTCTCTTTACCATTTATCATTCCATCTGATAAAATATGTCTTTATAAACTGACTAATATCTAATATGAAAATATTTACAGATCCTGTACTTGACTATGCCACCATTGGGGTGGCAGGGAGAGAAAGGAGGAGGACAGAATGTGAAACTCAAGGAATTTTGGAATTGAATCTTGTAAACTAAAAGTAAAAAAAAAAATTAAGAAAAGCATAAATTAATAAATGAATGCTTTTTTCATTCCCCTTTACAGGCTAGTATTAAGTACAGGACAAAATATATTTCATCTAATTATCTGGTAGAATTTGTTTTCCCTTTTATTTTTGGAAGCGAGTGCTTCTCTTTTAGTGCTGTGCATGCATTGGAATGAATGGGCGGCAAAATGCTGAGAACCTGTGTGCAAAAGTCTACATCATGCATCTTGGAGAATTCCTTACTGTTGAGGTTTCTTTTGAAATATTTTATGGTGAATGTAAGTACTAATTGTTTTCTCTTTTACTTCAAGTGCTTTGAAAGCTAGTATTTTATTTTTGGACAATAAAATATAGGAACACTTATTTATCACCTTTCTCTCTAGCAATATTTCATCATTTTTTGAACATTACTGTCTGAAAGTTAATCAACTGTCAATCCCATTTCTAATAAAGAGAAACTCTCTTACAATACAAAATGACAACTAAGAAAGTGGTGGAGAATAATAAGTATAATGAAGTGCTTTATTTTTTACAGAATGAAATTAGAATAAACAAAAATATGGGAACTATAAATATCCCTTGAGATTAAGAAGTAAAGTATACTGAGGAACTAGAATCTACTCATATATATATACAATATTGGGGATTTTTCCTTGAAGACATTTTTCAAAACTTCTAATACTATAAATTTCAACAATTAATCAGCTAAAGAGAAAATGTTTTTTAAGCCTTCAATACCTCCATCCTCAACAACTTTAACCAGCACAACCCTTTCCACTGTTTTCTCTTCCTTAGGGACTTAAAAAAAGTAATTATGTTAAATATCACAAATGGCCTCCTTTAGTCCATCTAATCTTATATCTGCAAGGAACATATTGACACTGATATAAATTGGTACAGTACAATAATAGAGAAAGCTCTGACCTTTTCACTTTTGTTTTCTGTCTTCTCCTTAAAATACTTCTGTTGAAAATCATATTTATTAGACAGGAAGCATATATTTTCCAATTTAATGAAATATAATAAGAGTAAATATGTTGTATTCAAGTACAGTTAACTTGTCACAAGGTTGTTCCTGGTTGTCCTCAATTTGAATATTTCTAGAAAACATTACTTCATGCCAGTATATCAGTAATCTGCTATTTCTTCACCTCCCTTTGTTTAATGAATAAAGAACATAGGAAGTTGCATAAGATATTTGGTTAAATTCCTTATTCATAGTTAAATAACTATTATGGGAATTAATCTACCCAACTGACTTTCACCTTCCATTTTTTGCACATAAAACCTTACCCTGTGTCTTCCCATTACTCTGTCAAAGATTTTTGTTGTCAGAGATCTAGAACCAATCCAAACACTTACCTAATTAACACCTGAAGGATAGTATTCATTTTGTGGTTGCAAAGCCAGTCACACAGAACGCTGTTTTTTTTTTTTAAGATTTTTATGGCTTTGTGTTTGCCTATAACTTTCAGAGTCAGGAAATTATAAACGAAGAATATGTAGATGAAGGTTAAAAACCAGAGTTAATGTTGTACATCTAGAAGGTCTGATGGATGCCTGGTATAAAATTAAGGTTTCACAGAGTCTTTGAGTTGGAAGAGACATTTGAGGTCATCTAGCCTTACCTATGTATGAACAGGATATCTATATATTTAAAGAGAAACAGTTAAATAGATATAATAATGCATGTTTCAAAGCCTAAATAATTTTCTTACCCTATATAATCTTTAACTATTTCAAAAGGTTGTAATGTGGGATCCACAAATTCCAGAGAGAAATTTGCTTTAAACGATATTTGAAAATTTTTCATGGTTCTGGAAACACCAATGTCTGTCCATCTTACATCCTATCATAGTGAATTTGTCCTTGCCTGTTTCAAAGAGATATTCCAAAGCTTTAAATGATAATGACCTTTTAATTAGTCCCCAATCCCTGTTGAATGTTGGGTCTTAACCTTGTACTTCAATGTTAATTTTTAATTACAAAACATTATGACATACTTATATATTAATTCATCAGTATGTGTGTGTGAGGAGTGGCAGTAGGAGCACAGTAAATAATTTAGAATTAACACCATACATTGTAAAGTCGAGTCCAGTCCCTTAAGTAGTGAACAATGCATATAATTTTAATTTACTTAAAAAAAACCTTTTTCCCAAAAAGAATTATGATTTAAAACATAAACTTAATTTTCTGAGAACCTAAATGTCAATCTGTGTCATTGTTTCTTTCAAGATAATTGTGATTAGGAAAACAAACAAATAAATATATGTCAGAGTTGCAGTTTTAATATTATCTGCTCTCACACAAAGGGAAAAAAAAGTCTTGCTATCAAAAATCCATGGAGTACTTTCTGAAAGCAAGATAATTTTTTTTTTTTTATGATACAGTTTCTTTTTGCTACAAAAAAAAGCCATAGAATTTAACTGGGAGGACTTATACCACATTTTTCATGGGTGGGGGAGTTACACTATTTCCACTGGTGATACCAAATATATAATTAAATGACTATGGATTATAATTCCCCCTCTTCCCCAAACTGTCACAGGAATAAATTCACATTTATGCTTTCTCCTACCCAAACTGCCATTTTAAAATCCAAAACTTCCGAGGAAAATAAAATATTTTTGTAAGAATACTTAAATGTTAATTTTGAAAGTTTGATTCAGTGTTCTTATTTCTCTGGATTAAAAGTTAGCAGAGTGGTGGCCAAGCTAATATGGAAGAGTAAAGTCAGGTGATTCCCTTACTTCCAAACTCCTCTAAATATCTTTAAATAAAAACTCCAAACAAACTCTAGAGAGAGTGGCAAAACACATGCTGAGTGAAATAATTTTCTACCTTAAGACAATATGGGAGGTCACAGAAAAGTTGTGCAGCACCTAGGTGTGATTGGAGTGCAGATGAAGCCAGACCACACAATCCTTGGGAATGACTGAACTGGCAGCAGCTGCTTCCAGAGCTATCAGTTCACAGACAATATGGGAGTTGACATGGTTAGAAGGAGACAACAGGAATCTCTTTGCTGGCACTATGAAAAGACTCTGTTGATTTGCCTATGCTTAAATCGGAGTCACAGACATTGGCAGCAGTACCAGGAAAAGGAAGAAATTGAATCAGAATTTGCATCCATAACAGAGTGGGGAACTTCCTCACTGTTCCAGGGCATAAAAGAGTACTTTTGCTCACTCATAGAACAGAACACAAGCCAAGAGAGGAGGAAACACCTCTGCTTAGATCATACCACTTTGGAAGAACTGAAAACATGTAGGTCCATAGAAGTATCTCTGAAAACAGCTGCACAAAATCCCTGAAGCTTGGAACAATGCATTCTCCATCCTGGAAGTAGAGCCCAACTTTGAAAAATAGTTAAGAATCAAATAATAGGGTGGAAAAATTAATAAAAAATGGGCAAATTTTCTGACCATAGAAAGTTACTGTGGTGACAAGGAAGATTAAAACACATATTCAGAAGAAGATAGCAAAGTCAAAGCACCTACATCCAAAAATCTCCAAGAAAAATATATGTTAAACTCAGGTTATGGAAGAGCTCAAAAAGGATTTTAAACTTCAAGTAAGAGAGACAGAGGAAAAAATTTGTAGGAGAAATGAGAGTGATGCAAGAAAATCATAAGAGAGTCAAAATCTTGGCAAAGGAGATATACACATACAGAAAAATCCTAAAAAAAATAGCATCTTAATTAACAGACTAGCTCAAATGTTAAAAGAGGTGCAAAAACCCAACAACGAGAAGAATATGTTAAAAAGTGGAATTGTACAAATAGGGAGAGAAGCACAAAAATTCTCTGAAGAAAAATAGTTTCCTTAAAAAAATAGAATTGGACAAATGGAAAAAGAGGTACAAAAGAGCCCTGCAGAACATAATTCCTTAAAAATTAGAATTGAGGGGGCAGCTAGGTGGCACAGTGAATAATGCACCAGCCCTGGAGTCAGTAGGTCCTGATTTCAAACCCGGCCTCACACACTTAACATTTAACTGGCTGTGTGACCTTGGGAAGTCACTTAACCTCAATTCCACTAACTTTCCCCCTTTGAAAAGCAAAAAAAAAAATTGAATTAAACAAATGGAAGTGTATGGCATTATGAGAAACTAAGGAACAATCAAACAAAGCAAACAGAATAAAAAAAATAAAAGACCTTGTGAAATAGTTTATTGAGAAAAGAGCAGACTTAGAAAATAGATCCAGTAGGGATGATTTAAAAATTATCGGAGTACCTTAATGCCATGATCAAAAAACAAAGGAGCCTAAACATTATCTTTCAAGAAATTAACAAGGAATTTAACAAGGAAAACTATCCTGATTGAAAAAAAGTTCCCCAATCAGCTTCTGAAAGAGATCCTAAAATGAAATTTCCAAGGGATATTACAGTTAAATTCCAGAATTATTAGGTAAAGAAAAAAAAATATTGGAAGTAGCTAGAAAAAAAAAAACAATTCAAGTATCATGAAACCACAGTGAGGATAACACAAGTCTTAGTAGCTTCTACCTTACAGCATTTGAGATTTTGGAATGTGGTATTCTGGAGGGTAAAGGAACCAGCATAACAATAATCATCTACCCAGCAAAACTGAGTATAATCCTTCAGGGGAAAAATAAGCATTCAATGAAGTAGATGACTTTCAAGCATTATTTATGAAAAGACAAGACCTGAACAGAAAATTTTACATTCAAACACAAGACTGAAGAGAAGCATAAAAAGGTAAACAGGAAATAGAAATCATAAGTCACTTAAAACATTTACATTCACAGTTAGTTAAGGAAAAAAGCATTTGTGATTTATATTTTGTAAAAATGTTATTTTATATATCAGTAATTTCATTTTCTATTCATAGAGAAATTGGTAAAATTCTGTCCTTCCTAACAATGATATACTATTATATATGTCAATCAGAGAGTAAACCGATAAATATAGATGACAAAAAAAAGAAAGATCATATAAATTTGGTCAACATGCCTAAATACATGGGTAAGCAAAACTGTATGTAACTATGTGTGTAGCTATATGTCCATTAAATCATCAGCTTGATTTCTACTCTAATTTTAGAATATTACAGGGACTTTTATATTATTGAAAGCATAGTGTCTGAGAAATTAATTTCACTTAAAAAAGCAATTAAGAATGATCTATAAATCACTTAAGAAAGAACTTCAGAGCAATAAAAAGTAACTTCTATTAAAAAAAACTTGCAGAATAATTTTTAGGTTATAATGAAGTCTCTAACAATTTGGGTCCCCCCTTTTATTTAACTTATTGCATTCTGATAACCAATTTTCATAATTATTGTCTTCATTCAAGGCTTAGTTGATGCCTGAATGAAGACTTCCCTAGAAAGGGGAAGGAAGGCTTGAAATAAATGATTAAAGGATGGTTTCTCAAGAAAGCCTTCTGTCTTCACCCTACTTATTAATATTTTATCTCTACGTTATTTTGTTGTTGTTGCTCACTTGTCACAATAGTGTATAACTCTTTGTGATCCCATTTGGTGTTTTCTTGGCAAAGAAAATAAAAGTTTGTTATTTCCTTTTCCAACTCATTTTACAGATAAAGAACCAAGGTAAACAGCCTTAAGTAATTTGTCCAGGTTTACATATGTAAAAAGTATCTGAAGCCAGATTTGAACTCATAGACATGTATCTTTTTGGCATTATTGAATATCTATAAAGGAAAGAAGATACTGCTACCCTACCTTTTTTGACCAAGCTTAATAGATGCAAATTAAAACAGATTAAGCTTATCTAGATTGCTTGGATTTTTAGAAGATGTGATAAATATTACATTTTTTTAGAAAAAAAATGGGGAGATGTTATTTATGAAAGTAGTATTAGATGAATTTAGTAATAAATGGATGTATCAAACCAAGGCTTAGTAATTAATTGCTTGATGTCAACTTTTAGGGGAGTGGATTTTCAGGGCTCTCTACTGAAGTGTGTGATGCTTGATTATTTTAAAAATCAATTACCTGGATAAAGATATGGATGACATGCTAATTTACAGATGAGCTCAAACTGAGATGAAGTGCTAGTATCATGCTATATCACTAAATCAGATTTTAAAAAATCTCAATATCATAGACTTAGGTAAATCTGAGATGAAGTATGCAAAGACTGCAAAGTGATGAAATATTTAAGACCTAAGTGATATTTGGATTTTATTTTTCATTAAAAATATTTTAATAGAGTTTAGGTTAAAAGGGGGGAAATGGCCTGGATAAAACAAATCAATACTCTTTCCTCATTTCACAATTGTTCAGGTAAAAGAAAACAGCATACTTTTTTCAACCCTTTAAAAAAGCAGGTAGATGTAATTCCTACCTAAAGGAGAATAACAGTCACCCATAAACACAGGAAATATCAAAAAGGAATAGCTCCTTTTCATGTATGCTTAGTACTAAACTGTATTAAAAAGCACCCCAGTTACTGTCATTATCTATTTCCTGACCTAACCCTTCTTTGCTCACTTAAATCTCTCCCCCAGTAATTGTGCTAGTACTTTATACAAGAACTAATGATGTCATGCCAAACTCTTTACTTACCAGAGCAGGAAAGAATTAACTTATACATTTCAATTTTATGTAGTATTTAATTCCACTTTTCCTTAGTTTAAGATTTTCTACAATATCATACAAGTCAATGGTAAGTAATTTGATATCAGGTTTTTGTTCAAATTATATATATTAGCATTTCTGAAATAAATCTCAATCTGCACTTGAGAATGATTAGAAGAGAAATAATTTGGAAATATTTTGATGAAATACAGACTCACATATACATATTAACCTGTCACATAACTATGTTAGTTATGACTATTATCAACAACACTATAGAAACACAAAACAAAATATTTTTTTCCATTTCATTGGAAGAAGGTAATTTTAACAATCATATCTATGTACTATCGGGATCTGATTTAAAAGGAATTTTTGTCCTTTAAAAAGAAGTAAAAAAATTTTCCTTCAACCTTTATTCTAATGTATACACATTTTTAGTTACATTTCCTTTCAAAAGATCTTCTAGGAATTACAAAAATAGTAATTTCTCATGTATATATAAGCAGATTTATTTTTAATGTTTAACTTATTTATTTTTGGTTTTCAACATTCATTTCCACAAGATTTTGAGTTACGAATTTTCTCCCCATTTTCCCCTATCCCCCAACAAAATAGAAATTCTACTGAATACCCCTTTCACCCCAATCTGCCCTCTCTTATATCCTCCCCATTTGCCCTCTGACTTTCAAGTAGAGCAAGATGGATTTCTATACCCCAGTGCCTGTAAACCTTATTATCCAGTTGCATGATAAAAAAATAACATATATTTAACATTTTATTTTAAAACTTTGATTTCTAGATTCTTTCCCTTCTTCCCTCTTTACCCACCCTACAAGGAAGAAAAGTGATTCAATATTAGTTATACATGTGTAGTTTTGCAAAACATTTCAATTGTAGATATATTGTGAAAGAATGACTCTCTTTCCCTCCATCCTAACCTGCCCCCACTTATTCTATTTTCTACTGTGACAACATCCCTTTTCAAAAGTGTGTACTTATAACTACCCTCCCCCCATCTTCCCTCCCTTCTATCATCCCTCCTTTTATCCCCACCTCCCTTACTTTCCTGTAAGGTAAGACACCCAATCTAGTGTGTACATTATTTCCTCCTGATGCCACATTCAATGAGACTAAGGTTGACAAATTCCATTTTGCCCTCCTGTTCTTCCCCTCCATTGTAACAGTTTTATCTCACCTATTTTACATGAGGTAATTTACCCTATTCTATCTCTCCCTCTCTCCTCTCATTATATTCCTTTCTCACAAATTAATTTTATTTTTTTAGATATCATCCCTTCCTATTCAGCTGATCCTATGCCCTCTGTCTATATATACATGTACACATATAAACACACTCACATTTGTATTTATATGCACATATACCCTCCTATATAAATGCATATGTATGTATACATATGTGTGTACATACACACACATATTCCCATTAAACTATCCACATACTGAGAAAAGTCTCAGGAGTTAAAATGATCATTTTCCCATGTAGGCATGTAAGTAATTAAAGTTTAGTAAGTTCCTTATGATTTCTTTTCCCTCTCTACCTTCTCATGCTTCTCTCACTTCTCCAATTTAAAAGTCAAATTTTAGAGTCAATCCTGATTTTTTCATGAAGAATTCTTGAAAGTCCTGTATCTCATTTAATAGCCATATTTTACCCTGAAACATTATGCTCAATTTTGCTGGGTAAGTGATTCTTGTTTTTTTATTTATTTTACAAGATTCAATTCCACAATATTTGGAGTTATAAATTTTCTCCCCATCTTTCCCCTAACATTCAACCCAAAGCAGCAATCCCATTGAAAATCACCTCCCCCAATATGCTCTCTCATATATCCTTCTGCATTCCTCCTCCAAATTTACAGTAGGAAAAAAAATGGATATCCATAACCCAGTGCCTGTATATCTTATTTCACAGTGAATATTAAAAAAATCATATTTTTTAAACATTTTATTTTAAGATTTTGCATTCCAGATTCTTTCCCTTCTTCCTTCATCACTCACCCTTTCTGGGAAGATAAGCAATTCAATATAAGTTGTACATGTGTATTTATGCAAAACATTTCCATAGTGTATATATTATGAAAGAATGACTATATTTCCCTCCATCATATTCTGTCCCCCACTTGTTACATTTTCAACTTTGACCCTGTCCCTTTTCAAAAGTGTGTACTTCTAACTACCCTCCTCCCAAATCTGCCCTCCCTTCTGTAAACCCCCCCCTTCTCCCCTACTTTCCTGTAAGTTAAGATACCCAATTTATTGTGTATGTTATTCCCACCTTAAGCTAAATTCAAAGAGAGTAAGGTTAACCCATTGCCTTTTTCCTTCCTGTTCTTCCCCTCCATTGTAACAGTTTTCCCTTGCCTCTTCTCTATGAGATAATTTCCCCTATTATGTCTTTGCCTATCTCCTCTCAACATACTCCTCTTTCACTTCTCAATTTCAACTTTTAAATATCATCCTTTCCAAATCAATTGATACTGTGCCCTCTTTCTATGTAGACTTGTACACATATATACACACAGTCACATACGAATTCACAAGCACATATACCCTCCTATAAAGATACATGTGTATGTATATATATATATATATATGTATACATAGATACACACATTTATATCCCCTTCAACTATACTCAGACTGAGAAAAGTTTCATTAAGTTACAATTATCATTTTCCCATGTAGGACTGTAAATAATTCAATTTTGATAAGTTCTTTTCACTGTTTACCTTCTCATGCTTCTCTTGTTTCTTGTATCTGAAGGACAATATTTTTTTTTTATTCTACTCTGGTTTTTTTTTCTTGAAGAATGCTTGAACGTTTTCTATTCCATTGAATGACCATATATTCCCCTGAAACATGATACTCAATTTTGCTGGCTAGGTGATTCTTGGTTTTAATCCCTTTGACCTCCGGAATATCATATTCCAAGCCCTTTTATCCTTCAGTATAGAAGCTGCTAGACCTTGAGTTATGCTGATTGTGTTTCCACAATATTCAAATTGTTTCTTTTTGTCTGCTTGCAATATTTGTCTCCTTGAACTGGGAAATCTGGAACCTGGCTATAATATTCCTAGGAATTTTGTTTTTGGTATCTTTATTCAAGAAGTAATTGGATTCTTTCAATTTCTATTTTGCCTTTTGGTTCTGAAATATCATAGACATTTTCCTTCAGAATTTCTTGAAGAGTGATTTCTAGATTCTTTTTTAATCATGATTTTCAGGTGGTCCAATAATTTAAAAATTATCTTTCCTGGATCTATGTATAAGGTCAGTGTTTTTTCCAATGAGATATTTCCCCTTGCCTTCTATTTTTTAAATTTGTTTGTATCTGTTTAATAGTATCTTGATTTCCCATAAAGTCACTAGCTTCCATTTGCTCCAAACTAATTCTGAAGGATTTATTCTCTTCAGTGAGCATTTCAAATTATTTATTTTTCCCTCTGGCAAGTTCGGCTTTTTAAGGAATTCTTCTCCTCATTGGCTTTTTGGGCTTCTTATGCCATTTGATCAAAGGATTTATTTCTCTGCTTGCTTTGCTTCCTCTACTTGCTCATGTTGTCAAAGAATTACTTGACTTTTGATCTATTTGCCACTGTGCAACTCTGTTTCCAGAGAGGAGAGCTTTGTCCCCAATCACTGGGGTTTTCAGAAATGTTGTCAGATATCTTAGGAGGACCCTCTCTACAGACACCATACTGGCAAACTGTTGTTTCTCACCCCAGGTCTACTGCCTAATAAAGCAACCCAGATTCAAGCAAGTCAAAGCAAGAGCACTTTACTCTCTGAATGGTTGCTTGGCCCCCTATGATCTATAGGTCAGCAGCTCCTGAGGCAGCCAGGGGGCAGATGCTGCAGCTGCTCTTCCTGTGCAACCTCTTTCCCTTGGGGCAGGGGCTAGAATGTGCCCTTCCTTTCCAACCAATTGCTGACTGAGCTTTTACTTTATTCTTGGCATTTATGGGTGGAAAAGTCTGGAAACTACCAGAGCTGCCAGTTTCACACCCTCCTGAAATATGATCCTGCCTCTGCTTTTCCCTGGGGTCAGGACCATGCAGCTCATGTGGGACTGCACTCAGCTCCCTGCACACTGTGAAAAAATCTTCCTTTTGGCCTGCCAGGCTGCCTCCACCAGGGAATTTGTTTCTCCCTCTCACTTTGTGGGTTCTGAAGCTCTAAATTTGTTTAGAGGCATATTTTATAGGTATTTTATGTGGTTGTTTTTGAAGGTCACAGATTTTCCTCTTTCTACTCAGCCATGAGCAAATTTTTTTTAAACCCTCCCAAGAATAGATTTGAGGCTGATAGATTCACAGGAAGTATGAAACTGGTATTAAGAAAATTAAGTCCTAGGTAGAAAGTTACCACTGTAAAATAGAGACTGTCATGCACAAAGCAAGCAACACATCCTAGCTAAAGTAGTCAGTCACCATGAGAGGAAGCAGTATATTCTAGGCAGGTCAAACCACCACCACCTAAACTACCATCTCCTGCCTCATTTCCTAATAAAAATAGCCCAAGCACCTGATGATGGAGTCCACCTCCCTTAGCATCACAAGTAACAACTACTGTCAGCAATGGGAAGATAAGCAGAAGAGCCTTGGGCTTTGGGGGGGGGGGAGAGGAGGATGCATATCCCTCCCTGACAATTAGCTCTGATTTGAGCCAAGTTCTCACACTCATCCTCAGGGAAAAAATAGCATTAAAGAGGGTGCAACCAATGCTCACACAACTCTCAGTTCCAGCAAGCTAGTCTAGCTGAAGAAGTAAGTCATTTTAGAAGAGAGAGAAAAAGCACCTTGGGACAGGCAAGGCAAAGCACCACAACAACTTTGATCATCACCACTCCTCAAATCTTGATAAAGATGGATAAAAAACCTGAACCCATGAACCTTGGCAATAGCATTGCTTCAAGCCCAGTGCCCTGAGTTGTTATCCTGGAAAGCTAGCCTTGTGGAGATTCAGCAGGGTTTCAGAAACTGCTATAATCAATAGCTACTGAAGAATCAGAAAAGAAAATTATGGCCATAAAAATCCTTGGCACTATCTAATATTTAATCATTAGAAACTGAAACTTTCCGAAATTTCAGACACTGAAATAATTTTTTCTTATTGGAATTGACATCCAATAGTAAAATTAACATGTGCTTTGCTACAGTGCCTTAAAGACCATGAAAAATCTCTCTCTTTGTTGTCACTGAGATCTTCTATATGTATTGTCTTCCCCATAAGAATGGGAGGTCCTTGAAAGTAAAGTATGTCTTGCTTTTGTATTTGTATACTCTATGCTTAGCATATTATTATTCACATATTAAGTATTCAAAATGCTTAATTCATTCATTTTTTCTTATGTAATGAACAAGATATTGTAGTTCCACACATTTTGAGAATTATGAAGATATATCAAGACTATATGCACATAGACACACATATATATGCATGTACATATGTTTGTACTTGTGTGTATATACACATGCAGAAAAACACGTGTGCACTGCATCTTATATTTAATAAAAATGTACATATATTTATGTATGTAACATTACTGTACACATATATGTTTATACACATATATCTATGTATAGATACAAACATGTACATATGCATACACACATGTATACACACATACTTAAGTACATATATAATATCACTATACGTAATGGCTTACATCCCTCTCTCCTCTCCTTGCTGGTAGGAGAGATTTCAGTGCACTGAGTTTTAATCAAGGCATTCTCACATTTATAATGCATCTAGATCCTCTTTCTGAGTTTGATATCATTTTATTTACACTTGCTCTTGGACAAAAAGAATAAATCATGCTAAATATCCTTGAATATTTATTTTTTAAGAACTCTGTCACCTAAGTTTATTTCAGTACAAGGTGAGTTATTTTTTCCATCCTTAAAATTTTTATATTTATAGAGCAATTTAACCAGACATTATGCAATTTTCTGTACTCAGGAAGATAAACATGTATTATATTTTCATTAATATTGAAATGTAATATAAAGGAGAGATCATAAATATAGGACTCTACAACTACATTCTTTCATTTTAAAGTATCTAGGGAGTAAAACAGATGTGTTTATACCTTCTTCGGGGGGTAGAGTCAATATGGTGGAAAAAAAAAAGAAACTTACCTGAACTTGCCTTGAAACACCTCAAAACATCTTTAAATAATTCCCTAAAACAAATCTTGGAGTAGCAGAAACAACAGAAAGAGAGATAAATAATATTCTAGCCAAATGCAACTTAGAATATCAATAGTAATGATCTGTCAAAAAAAAAAACCCACCCCAGTTCTCACTAGCACAGACCCAGACACAATAAACCAGGACCAGGTGCATTTGGAACTCTTAGCCCATAGATGGTAAAGGAAATAGACAACAGGCAAGAAGAAAATGTATAAGGGTCCCTCTGCTGGTTCTAGGGGTATTATGGTAATATGAATTTAAGACCTTCCTTGCCCTAGGCCCTTTGATAGGCATGAGTGACTCTGAAAACCTTCCTTGATTTGAAAATATACTCTGCCCCCTAATAGGCTGAATGTGGTCACATGGAGCCTGTGGAAGGAGCCTTGGTTTTCAGGAATGCTCACACCTTGGTATTGAGTGATTGGGCAGTGGGTCAAGAGGGTTGTGACATTTTCTGATCCAGGAAAAGGGATATACATACCCTGATGTGAGATTTTGTTTTGGGGCTCACTTTCAGAAAAGATTGTGATTTGACCAGATGAGACTCTATGCAGCTATGAAGGTCCCCAGCTTTGGAAACCTAGATGTTGGTGCTTCCCTCTCTGGTAACTGACTAGGTATGGATGTAATGGTTGGACAGTTGGAAGCCCTTTCTGCTGATATGTTTCTCTGTTTCTATTTTTTGTCTTCTTGTAAACTCTGTATTCTATGAAATTTGAGGTGCTGACCTTTTTCCCCTGAACTAGGTAAATGACATATGTTTGATTAAAGCAAGATTGTTAACTATTTTGAGCTGCTTTCCTTTAGAAAAGCAGATCTAAGAACATGTGTTGGCAGCCATCCTGGGGATGCTAGGGTGCTTGCTACTACAAGGGGTAGGACCCTATTACATTTCCTATACTTGGATCTGGGTATAAGTTTTGGGGCTTAGACCCAGTTTGAGAAGGATTACTATCAGGGGCCTGGTTACAGCTCCAGGGATGAAAATAATACTTGTTTTCACTCACAAACCACTGCACAGATAACGAGAGTGGTAAATATACCTCTCTCTAGACAATATGACCTGTGAAGAGTCAAGGACTTACAGGTACACAGAATTACCTGTGAAACAAATGCAAAATAACTCTGAACAGTTATACAGAACTCACTCCACTTGGGAAGCAGAAATCAATTTTTGTATAGAGTTAAAAGACAAGAAATAGGCAGGAAAATTAGCAAACCAGAGAAAAGAAAATTCTGATGACATAAAATTTCTATTGTAAAAAGGAAGATGAAAATACACACTCAGAAAAAGACAAAGTCAAAATCCCTGAATCCAAAAGGTTCAAGAAAAATATGAGTTTTCTCAGGGTATGGGGGAGTTCAAAAAGGATTTGGAGATCAAGTAAGAAAGGTAGAGGAAAAATTGAAAACATAAATGACAGTGATATAAGAAAATCATGGGTAAAAATGTAAAGTTATTAAAGGAAACACAAAAAAATGCTGAAGAAACTAAAACCTTAAGAAACAGATTAGGCCAAATGGTAAAGAGGCACAAAAATTCAATGAAAAGAAGAGTGACTTGAAAAGCAGAATTGGCCAAATATATATATATATATATATATATATATATATATATATA
>NW_027186315.1:3423450-3429456 GCF_028583685.1 Petaurus breviceps papuanus | reverse complement strand
ATATATATATATATATATATATATATATATATATATATATATATATTAAAAAAAACCCTGAAGAGACGAACTCTTTCAAAATTAGTATTGTATGGGGTTGTTATGGGGTGCAGTGAATGGAGCACTGGCCTTGGAGTCAGGAGCACGTGAGTTCAAATTCAGCCCAAACACTTAACACTTACTAGCCGTGCGACCTTGGACAAGCCACTTAACCCCAATTGCCCTACTTCCCCTCCTCCAAAAAGAAAAAAAAATAGCATTGTTCAAATCGAAAAGGAGCTACAAAAACCTCTTTGAAGAAAATAATTCCTTGAAATTTAGAGTTGAGCAACTGGAAGCTAATGACTTAATGAGACATCAAGCAACAATCAAACAAAATCGAGAGAATATGAAATATCTCATTGGAAAAAAAAATGCGATCTGGAAAATGGATCCAGGTGAGATAATGTTTTGAAAAAATTATTGGACTATCTGAAATTCATGACCAAAAAAAAGAGCCTAGATACTATCTTTCAAGAAATTATCAAGGGAAATTGTGGTAACCCAAAGCAAAATGGAATTTTAAAGAATCCATCAATTAGTTCCTGAAAAGCCTCCCAAAATGAAAACTCCCAGGAATATCATAGCCAACTAGTACAGCTTCTAGATCATGGGGAAATTATTGCAAGCAGGAAGAAAAAAAATCAAATTTCATGGAGTCACAGTCAGGATAACAGAGGATTTAGCAAGTTCTATATTCAGGTATCAAAGGGCTTGGGATATGATTGTCCAAAGTGAAAAGTAGGTAGATTTAAAACCAATAATCACCCAGTCATCAAAATTGAATATATTCCTCAAAGGGAAAAATTAACATTCAATGAGACAGAGGACTTACAAACATTCTTGATAAATACCAGAGTTCAAAAAAAAACTGACTTTCAAAGACAAGAATCAAGAGAAAAATAAAAATAGAAATAGAAAAAGGGAATTTATAAAAGAAATAATAATGTTAAACTGTTTGCATTCGAACATGGGAAATGAATACTTGTAAGTCATGAAAAATTTCCCATTCTTAGTGTAGTTAACAGCAGTACAGAGAACAGAGATGTGAGGTGAATATGAGGGCATGGTATCTAAAAATATAAAATTAAGGGGTGAGAGAAGGATGCACTGGGAGAAACTGAAAGGGAGAGGTGGAATGGGGTACATTATTTCACGTTAAAGAGGCAAGGAAGGGGAGGGAAGAGGGGATGCAAGTGAACCTTCTCTTACCTCCCACCACCTTATTCCCTTCCTCCTTACCTTGTCATAGGGAAAGCTTGATTTCTATACCCAATTGTCTTTATTTCTTATTTCCCAGTTGCATATGCAAACCATTTTTTTTAATGCAGTTCAAATTCTCTCCCTCCTTCCCCACACACCCTTATTGATGAGGCAAGCAATTAAATACAGGATATACATGTGTAGTCATGCAAAACACTTTCATAACACTCATGTTATGAAAGACTAACTATATTTCCCTACATGCTATCATGCCCCCCCCAATATATTCTGTTCTCTTCTTTGAACTTCTCCTTCCTCAAAAGTGTTTGTTTCTGATTATGGCCTCCTCCCATTTGCTATCATTTCTATCACCCCTCCTCTCCCTTATAACCACCCCCCCACTTTCCTGTAGGATAAAATAGATTTTCATACCCAATTGAGTGTGTATGTTATTCCCTCCCTAAACCAAATCCAATGAGAGTAAGTTTCACTCATTCCCTCTCAGCCCCTGCCTCTTTCCCTGCATTTTAAAAGCTTTCCTTGCCTCTTTTATGTGATATTTTTTTAAAATATATTATACCTCTCCCTTTCTCCTTCTCCGAGGACATTCCCCTCTCACTCCTTAATTGTATTATTTTATTTTTTTAGATATCATTTCTTTATATTCAAATCACCCTTTAAAATCTTCCTCTCTCTCTCTCTCTCTGTCTCTGTCTCTCTGCCCACCTGTCTCTCTCTTCAGATATATATATATATATACATATTCATATATATATAAATAAATACATACATATATACACATATGTGGATGTTTTCCTGTGTGTGTATTCCCTCTAACAACACTAAAAATGAGAAAGGTCTCATTAATTACAAATATCACGTTTTCTTGTAAGAAAGTAAGCTGTTTAACTTTAATAAGTCTCTTAAGATTTCTATTTCCTGTGTACATTTTCATGCTTCCCCTGATTCTGGTATCTGAAAGCCATATTTTCTATTCAACTCTGGTCTTTGCATCAAGAATGTCTAAAAGTTCTCTTTTTCATTGAATGTCCAGTTTCTTTTTCCACTGAAGTATTTTACTCAGTTGTGCTAGGTAGGTGATTCTGGGTTTCAATCCTAAATCCTTTGACTTTGGATATATCAAATCCCTTTCCCTCTAATCCCTTAGAGTAGAAATTGCTAATTCTTTTGTTATCCTGATTGTGTTTCCACAATACTTGAATTATTTCTTTGTGGGTGCTTGCAATATTCACTCCTCAACTAGGGATCTTGGGATTTTGTTTCCAATATTCCTAGAATTTTACTTTGGAAATCTCTTTAACAGGGTGGCCAGGTAACACAGCAAGTAAGAGCACCAGCTCCAGTGTCGGGATTACCTGGAGATAGAATCCCGGGCTCAGACACTCAGCACCACACCCAGAAACAACTGGCCGTGTAACCTTGAGCAAGTTACTTAACCCCAATTGCTTTAAGAAAAAAACAAACTGAAATCTCTTTAAGGAGGTGGTTGGTGGATTCTTTCCATACTATTTTCCACTCTCATTCTAGAATATAAGGGCAGTTTTCCTTAACAATTTCTTGCATGATGATGGGTAGGTCCTTGTTTTCTTCATGGCTGTCAGGGAGACCAATAATTTGCTAATTATCTCACCTGGATCTATTTTCCACATCAGTGTTTTTTCTGATGAGATATTTTACATTGTCTTCTATTTTTTTTTTGCATTCTTTCAGGGTTAGTTTCATACTTTCTTTATTACTGATAAAGTCATTAGATTCCATCTGCTCTAACATAATTTTGAAGGGATTATTTTCTTCAGTGAGCTTCTGAACTTCCTTTTCCATGTGGCAAATTCGGCTTTTTAAGGCATTCTTCTCCTCATTGGTTTTTTGAACCTCTTTTATCATTTGGGTTAGTTTATTTTTATTTTTTTAAGCAATTGGGGTTAATTAACTTGCTTAAGGTTAGGTGGCCAGTTATTTTGTGTGGGTACCAAGTATCTGAGGGTGGAACTGATCCCGGGTCTCCCAATGCTGGGCCGGGACTCTTACTCACTGAACCACCTGGCCACCCTGGGTTAATCTATTTTTAAGGTGTCATTTTCATCTGCCTTTGTTTTGGTCTCCTTAATCAAACTGCTCATTTGTTTTTCATGACTTTCTTGCATCACTCTCATTTTTCTTCCCCATTTCTTCTCTATTTCTCTCACTAAATTTTCACGTTCCTTTTTGAGTTCCTCCATGACATGTGATCAACTCATATTTTTCTTTGAGTTTTTGGATGTAGATGCTTTGACTTTATTTTCTTCTTCTGGCTGTTTGTTGTGATCTTCCTTATTACCAAAGTAAGATCCTATAGTCTGAATTTTTCCCCACTGTTTGCTCATTTTCTCAGCAAATTACTTGACTTTTTTATGTTTTGAGGAACAGATTCTCTCCCTTATACCCTCCTCACTCAACCCCACTGGGAAGACAAGCAATTCAATACAGGTTGTACATGTGCAGTTCCACAAAACATTTTCATGGGAGACATATGATGGAAGACTAACTATATTTCCCTCCATTCTACATCACATCCCGTTTATTCCTTATAATCCTTTGACACCGTCCCTTTTCAAAATATTTGCATCTAATTACCCTCTCCCCAATCAACCCTACCTTCTATCATACTCCTTCTTATCTGCTTTCTCCCTACTTTCCTGTAGGATAAGATACCCAATTGAGTTGTATCTTGTTCCCTCTTTTAATCAAATCCAATGAGAGTAAGGTTGATTCTTTCACTTTCATCTTCCTGCCCTTCCCTTCCATTGTAACAACTTTCTCTTGCTTGTTTTATGTGAGATAATTTACACTATTCTGTCCCTCCCTTTCTCCTTCTCCCAATACAATCCTCTCTCACCTCTTAATTTTACTTCTAGATGTCCTACCCTCATATTCAACTCATCCAGGGCCCTGTCTCTATGTATACATATGCACACACACATACACATACATACACACGTATTCCCTTCAACTATCCACATACTGAGAAAAGTCTCATGAGTTACAAACATCGTTTTTCCATGTAGGAAGTCAATAGTTCAACTTTAATAAATTCCTTTTGATTTCTCTTTCCTGTTTACCTTTTCATGCTTCTCTTACATCTTGTATTTGAAAGTCAGATTTTATGTTCAGCTCTGTTCTTTTCATAAAGAACACTTTGAAAGTCTTCTATTTCATATAAAACACATATTTACCCTGGAAATAATATACTCAGCTTTGCTGTGTAGGTGATTCTTGGTTTTAATCCTAGCACCTTTGACCTCCAGAATATCATATTCCAAGACCTTTTATGGCTTAAAGTAGAAGCTGCTAGATCTTGGGGTATCCTGATTGTGTTTCCACAGTACTCAAATAAATTGATTCTTCCTGACTACTTGCAGTATATTCTCTTCCACCTGATAACTCTGGAATTTTGCTATAATATTCCTAGGAGTTTTCTTTTGGGGATAATCTTTCAAGAGATAATTGGTGAATTCTTTCAATTTCTTTTTTGCCTCCTGGTTTTAGAATATCAGGGCAGTTTTCATTGATAATTTCTTGAAAGAAAATGCCTAGGCTTTTTTTTTATCATTTTTTTCAGGTCTCCCAATAATCTTTAACTTCTATCTCTTGGCACTATTTTCCATGTAAGTGAAATATTTCTAATGAAATATTTCACCTTGCCTTTTATTGTTTTTTCATTCTGTTGGATCTGTTTTATAATATCTTGATTTATAATAAAGTTATTAGCTTCCATTTGCTCTCATCTAATTTTGAATGGACCATTCCCTTCAATAAGCTTTTGGACTTCCTTTTACATTTGTCCATTTAGGCTTTTTAAGGATTTCTTCTCCTCATTGGTGTTTTTGTAACTCTTTTTTTTCCCCATTTAAGTTAATCAATTTTTTAACTTGTTATTTTCTTCACTGTATTTTGGGGTCTCCTTTAGCATTATTTTCACTTCTTTTTCATTATTTTCTTGCATAATTCTCATTTCTCTTCCCCATTTTCCCTCTACTACTCTTACCTGATCATCAAAATCCTTCTTGAGCTTCTCCATGAACTAAGAGTAATTCATATTTGTTTTTCTCTGTCACATTGTGGATCCTATTTCACTAAAATTTACTTAGAGTCATTTTTACAGGTTTTGGAGGTGTCTGAAGCTCAAGTTCAAGCAAGTTGTTGCTTTTACTCTGCCATCTTTACTCCACTGGCAACTTTAACCAATTATACTGTGTGTTTTATGGTTTGTCCTTTGTTCTCAAAAGATACCATGACCTCAGGGAGATGATGTCATGATTTGCAATTGAATTTATATTGAGTGAGTGATGGCTGTGTAAAATCACCAGCCTTACTTTCTCCTTTACAGCCATGCATCAAGTGGCCAGGGATTACAAAAACAAGAGAGAAGAAAAAAAAAATCAGTTCAATAAAATCAAGTCATGCATTTGCAGATTATGGAGGTATCTTTAATATTCCATGCTCATATCCTGCATTCTCTAAAAAGAAACTATTAAAATATATTCAGTGCCCATTGTATGATAGAGACTCCAGGTGCTAAAGATATAAAAAAATGAATCAGTCACATTCTCAAAAAGTAAATACAAATGGAATAGACATAATAAACATATATTGTTTAGATAAGACATATAACAAGTGAAGAGTTAAATTTCCTCATCTCTTCTTTAGGCTTACTAATGATAGATAGATAGATAGATAGATAGATAGATAGATAGATAGATAGAT
>NW_027186315.1:3340426-3423440 GCF_028583685.1 Petaurus breviceps papuanus | reverse complement strand
ATAGATAGATAGATAGACAGACAGAAAGACAGACAGACAGATACATACATACATACATAAATACATACATAGACAGATAGAAGAATGGATGTGCATTTTAAAAAGGTAGAAATAAAAGCTTTTATTCTAGTTTCTTAAAATTTTTCCTTGGTTTTGCCACTTACAAATTATAAACCATTTGGGAACATGACAAATACATAAAGATAATCATAGACATATATTTTAACTATATTAAGTACAATAACAGATGTTATATATTAAAATCAAGAGTAAGAAGTTTTCATCATCACAAAAGTTAGTTTAAAGGAAAAAAATAACATTATTTCACCCTTGCATAATGATAATGTTTTTCAGTCCTCAAAGGTCCCTCATGATGAATTATTGTGAGAGCAGAGAGCATGTATTTAAGCTTCACTAATTAAAAAATATATATTTAGAAAATGATGCCACTGGTGGTGATGATAATCTGTTTATGCAGATGTGACTGAAAATACCAATATGGGAGTAACAGTCTGTTCTGCACTGTGCACATGTGAAGTGTGTCCTTTGGGTAGCAGCTGGAGCTGCTATTTGAAGAATCTACCATGTCTTATTAACCCTAAATTGGCATTTGGCCCTAAGGTTGTGTAAGAAAAGAGCAACTGCCTTCTACTTACCTGACTTTCAGTCTCCTCCATCACCACTAGTGTTTCCAAATGATATAATGATATGTCATATTGCATAAGAAAATCATGTAATGTATTATTATGTTGCTATAAGGAATAGGTTGGTCTACATGGCTACTGAGGTGCTTTCCAATTATGAGATTTTATCATTGCACTTTTTTTTCTGCCTCACTTGCTTAATTTTTTTTTTCTGTTCCAAATACCTAAAGAATAATATATATGTAAGAGACTTCAAGGGCCAAATATTCTAACATATTCTTGAAGAGAAACCTATTCTCTATTTTCCACAAAAGTGTTTATCCAAACTCTGTTTGGACTCATGTTATAGAGATCTAATTCCCATTAAAAGCACATCCTTTCTCTTAAGACTAGGTCTAAGTATTGGGCTGTAATAGGAAGCTTTTCAGCTTCCACTCATTGATTTCATTTCTGGTCTCTGGTGCCAGGCAGAAGATATTTTATCCCTCTGCCACAAAATAATCATTTGAACATGTGAAGACAACTATCGTATAGACCTTAAGTTTGTCTCCTCCTAGGAAAATATACTTTTGTTCTTCATTTGATTTTCATGTGACAGGTTCCCCTTTGATCTTATCTTCCTGGCTGTCTTTCTCTGGATACATCCCAGATTATTAATGTCCTTTATAAAATGCAGGGTACAGAAATTACAATACTTCAATATATCCATAGACTCAATGATATGAGTATTCTCATCATTGGTGTCTAAAACAATTCATTCATGATTTTTATATTCCACGACCTTCTTTTTCAATGGACTTGCACAAATCTTTCATATATGAATAACCCAACATGTATGAGAGTTCCCTCTGGGTAAAGCACCAGACATCCCTCTGACAGATTCCAGTTCAAAGAATCAACATATGTGACAATGTATGGTGAACCAGTCTTTCACTCCTGGAATAAATCCTACCTGACCAAAGTGCATTATTCTCATAATAACTTGCTATAATCTTTTTAATAACATTTTATTTAAAATGTTTGCATCTATATTCATAAGGGATTTTTTTTTGTAATTTTCTTTCTCTGTTTTGGCTCTTCTCAACTTAGGTATCACCACCATATTTCTGTCATAAAAGTAATTTGGTAGAAATCTTTCTTCACCGATTTTCCCAAATAGCATAAAGGTATTGGAATTAATTTTTCATTAAAGATGTAGTAGAATTCACTTGCAAATCCATCTGAATCTGGAGATTATTTTTGCCCTAGGAAATTCATTAAAGCCTTGTTCAATTTCTTTTTCTGAGATACAATTATTTGGGCAATTTATATTTTTTGTAAATATTCATCCATTTCACTAAGATTGTCATATTTATGGGAATATAATTAGGCAAAAAAAATCCTAAATATTGTTTTAATTTACCCTTCATTGGAGGATAATTCACCCTTTTCATTTTTGATACTGGTAATTTGGTTTTCTTCTTTCTTTTTTTTTATCAAATTAAATAAATATTTGTCAATTTTATTTTTCTTTTTCATGAAACTAGCTCTTAGTTTTATTTATTATTTCAATAGTTTTCTCAATTTCAATTTTTTTGAATAGAGCAATGGTTCTGGAGTCAGGAGGACAGGAATTCAAATCCAGCATCAGACACTTAATACTTACTAGCTGTGTGGCCTTGGGCAAGTCACTTTACCAAAATTGTCCTGCCTTTCCCCCTGTAAAACCAAAACAATATCAACTTTATTAATCTCTCCTTTTGTTTTCAGTATTTCTAATTTAAAATTTAAGTTAGGATTCTCAATTCATTCTCTTTCTATCTTTTTTATTTGAATCTCCAATGCATTGATCTCATTTTTCTCTATTTTATTCATGTAAGCATTCACACATATAAACCTTTTCCTAATAACCACTTTTGCTACATCCCACAAGCTTTAGGTATGTTGTCTCCTTATTGTCATTCTCTTGAATGAAGTTACTGATTCTTTCTATGACTTGTCCTTTGATCCTCTCACTCTTTAGGATTAAATTATTTAATTTCCAATTAGTTTTTAGTCTTTCTTTCTTTTTTTTATTTTTTAAACACTTTATTGACTTCTGATTTGCATTGTTCATTTCCACCGGATTTTGAGTTGCAAATTTTCTCCCCATTTTTCCCCCTACCCACCAGCCCAAAATAGCAGTCCTTCAGGATGTCCCCTCCTCCTATCTTTTTTCGCCAATATTTTCTCCCATACCCCTTTAGACTTTTCCAGTGGATATGTAAGCCCAGTGCCTGTATATTTATTTCCCAATTATATGTAAAAATAATAGTATATATGTGAATATTGGATTTTAAAATTTTGAATTTTGTATTCATTCCTTTACTCCCTTGTCACCCACCCTTACTGGGAAGATAAGGAGTTCAGTATAGGTTGTAAATGTGTGGCTAATGCAAAACAATAACAGAGTAGATATACTGTAAAAGACTGACTATATTTCCCTCCCTCCTAAACCACATCCCACTTTTTCTGTTCTCTCCTTTGATCCCATCCCTTTTCAAAAGTGGGTGCTTCCAACTTCCCTCTCCCCCAGCCTGCCCTCCCTTCCATCATCCCCTCTCATCCCCTTCCCCCCAAACTCACCCAGAAGGTGAGATCTTTTTCTTAAGGTCCTCTATGGCCTGTAACCAGCTTGTATTTTCCTTTGAAGCTCTTGGTGTAGGAGTTCTGACTTCACGGTCTTCCTGCTGTTCCATGATTTGCTCCTTTTTGTCCCCAAAATAGAAGTCCAATGTGGGAATCTTCTGCCTGCTTTGTTTCCTTTCCAGAAAGGGACTCCACCTTAGACTTCAATCTAGATAGTTTGTTTTTTAAGGTATTATTTTCCTCAGTCAGGCTATTGACTCTCATTTCATAATTTTCTTGCATTGTTCTCATTTCTTTTCCCAGTTTTTCCTCCAATTCTCTTATCTGTTTCTTAAGGTACTCTATGCCCTGTAACCTGCTCATATTTTCCTTTGAAGCTTTTGGTGTAGGAGTTCTCACTTCACTGTCTTCCTCCTGTTCCATGCTTTGCTCCTTTTTGTCCCCAAAATAGGAGTCTAATGTTGGATTCTTCTGTTTGCTTTTTTTTCCCTTGGCCTGGTTATGTTGCCACTCAATTACTTGACTTTTGGCCTTTTAGCCACAGTAGGACTCTGTTACCAGACAGGTGAGCTTCATATCAAATGATAGGGTTTTCTCATCTGGCAGAGTTATTAGATGGGTGCCCTTGCTGAAGCCTCCACATGCTCTTGCAAGCTGGTCACACACCCCAGGACCTCCATTCTAGACTGCATTCCAGATCCAAGCTTGTTAACACAAGAGCGATTACCCCTCAGACTGGTCACTTGGTACCCTTATACTCTGGAGGCCAGGAGCTGAATCTGTCACATGGGGCCACTACACAGCAGTGACTTCTCGCCCCAGGGCGAAAGCCCAAAGCACTCCCAATTACTGGGTCCCAAAATCTGCACTGCACTGACCTCTCACTCTGTCCTTCGCATCTATGTGTTGATAATTCTGAAGATGGCCACAGTTGCTGGTGATCTGGAGTCCCTCAGGCCAGTGGCTTGTCAGTCCTGCCCTGGGGCTAAAACCTCTGGCTCACACAAGCCTTGTCTTGGCTTCCAGAGAGCTGCCCTGGCTGATTCCTGCCAGCCTGCCGGGCTGTGCTCACTGGGAGGTTAACTTCTCTGTGTAGTTTTGTAGGTTCTGTAGCTCCAAAGTTTGTTCAGAGTCCCCTTTTACATGAATTGGGGAAGGTGGAAGCTGGAGCTGGGGGAGGTCCTGCTTCAACTCCGCCATCTTGATCCCATGCATTCTTTAAGAGGGATGAAGGAAGACAGGGAGAAAAAAAAAGTTTGCAACACAAAATCTTATCAAATAAATGTTGAAAACTACTTAAAGAAATAAAAATTAAAGAAGAAATGTATTTTTTTTAATCAGCCAATATATATAGGCAGGTTGGAAGTGAAATAGTGAGGATCATTTCCTTTTAATTTGACAGCTTGAATATCTATATATTCTTACCAAGTGGGATTTATACCAGGAATGCAGGGATAATTTAACACAAAGAATAATATTAACAGGATTATATCAATAACAAAAGTAACATAATCAAGTAATTATGTCAAAAGATGTAGAAAAATCTTCGAAAAAATACAAAGCTCATTTTTTTGTTAAAAGCACTTGAGATCATAAGCATAAATGAATTTTTCTTTAAAATTTTATTAAGTACCTACCTAAAATAGCTGCCAAATAATATTTGTAGTAGGAAAAAGCTAGACATCTCATGAATAAGATGAAGAGTGAAACAAGAAAGTACATTATCACCAATATTGTTCTATATTGTATTAAAAATCTTAGCATTAACAATCATAGAAGAAAATTAAATTGCAGGAATCAGAATGGACAATGAGGATATGAAAAAAATCTCTTCGTGCAGAAGACATGATATTATACTTGAAAAATGTCTGGCAATTTAAATAAAAAGTTACTTGAAAATGCTAATAAATTTATCAAAGAGGCAGGTAATAAAATAAAGCTGCACCAAAAAAAAAAAAAAACTCCTCAAGAAGACAAAGTAAGAGATACCCCACTTAAAATAATTGCAAATAGCACAAAATATCCTACGGTAAATTGGCCAAGATTATCCCACAGACTACATGGATATAATTATAAAACTCTTTTTATTAAAATAAAATCAGATTTAAATAATTAAATACATATTAATTGCTTGCATTGCCAAGGTCAATGTCATAAAAATTAAAATTCAGTCTAATTTATTTATTCAATGCCATCTTAATTAAATTGACAAAAATATTTTTGGGCCAAAAAGTTAATAAAATTCATTTGAAAGAGCAAAAGATGAAGAATATAAAAAAAAATCAGTGAAAATAATGTAAAAGAAGGAAGCATAACACTATCAGGTCTTAAACTATTTTATAAGGCAGTAATTATCAAAACTATATGGTGTCACCTAAGGTATAGAAAGGTGGATAAAGGGGAAAATATAGACATATGACACACAAGAGTAAATTACAATAATATTTTTTTTCACAAATGTAAACATTTAAATTTTGAGGATAAAAATTCATAATTGGATTAAAAATAGGAAAACTGGAAAACAGCTGGCTAGAAATTTGGTGTAGACAAATATCATCTCCCAAAAATAAAGATTATGTCAATATGGTTATATGACCTAGATATAAAAGAGTGTATCAAAAGAAAATTAGAGGAAAATTAAACAGATTGCTATAACATTTGTGAACAGGAGAAGAATTTATGAGTAAATAAGAGACAGGGATCATTGTGAGATGCAAAATGAATGACTTCAATTATATTAAATTGAAAAAAGGTTTTGTACAAATAAATCCAATTTAGTCAAGAACAGAAGGAAAGAAGAAAATGTGGGGGAATTATACACATTTTCTCAGATAAAGTTTTCATATTTCAAATATATACATAACTTTGTCAAATTTATGAGAATATGAGTAATTCCTCAATTGATAAATCTTAAAAGAATATGGACAGGCATTTTTCTGATGAAGAAATCAGAAAAATCAATAGTCCTATAAAATGGACTCTAATCTAAATCTTTATTGATTGGAGAAATACAAAATATATCCATTTGGAAATATTATCACATATTAATTAGACCTGCTAAAACAATAGAAGGGGAAAATAAATGTTGAAGGGGATGTGGAAAATTTGGAACAGTAATGTACTTTTGGCAGAACTATGAGTTGATTCAACCATTTTGGAGAGTAATCTTGAATTGTATTAAAAAATTTATAAAACTTTGGATACTTTTGCGTCAGAAATTACTATATTATTTCCATTTCCTGAGGTTATCAGGTAAAAAGGAAAAGAACTTAAATGTCTAAAAATATTTAGAACAAATTTCCTTGTGTTGGTCAATAACTGGAAATTGAAGTATATATATATATTTATATATCAATGGGGGAATGACTAGAGAAGATGAAGTATATGAAAATAATAGAATACTACTGTGCTATAAGAAACAATGAAATGTCCAATTTCAGAATAACATGGGAAAACTTGCATAAAATAATGAAGAGGGAAATGAGAAAAACCCAGAAACCATTATATACAGTAACTGTGATATTGTTTGAAGAATATTTGTGAAGATACAAATTATATATATATATGAATACACATGTATATATACACACATATATGTATATATATTGCACATATGTAACATGTATATTGTATGTTTATGTGTGTATTAAAACAACTACAAAATGTAATTAATATAAATTTTGCAATGAATGGAGCCCATGAAATGCTTAAAATACAAATATAGTACTAAAATATCCTACACAAGTGACATCCAAATGAATTCAATGAGTGAAAAAAAGAACTTTTAAATAATTATGAATCTGCATTTTTTTAAATGGAAAGGATTATGTTAACAATACAAATCCATGGCAGGATCCTGGACTTAGTAATCAATTCAGATTTTATAAGAAAATACTAGGGGAAGCTAAATGGCACAGTAAATAAAGCACCAGCCTTGGAGTCAGGAGGACATGAGTTCCAATCTGGCCCAGGAAACTAAATACAAAACTAGCCATTTGACCTTAAACAAGTCATTTAACCCCCAATTTCCCTACCTTCCCCTCTCTAAAAAGCAAAAAGAAAGAAAATGCTAGACACTGTAAAATATATCTATTAAAAAAAATTCTCCTACAAAATACTTAAAGGGGGAAAATTATCAAAACTCAACTATTTAGATGAGGCATTCTCTATCCTTCAAAAAATAACATAGTAATCTCCCCCCCCCCCCCCCTTGCTAGAACTATGCATCTCACATTATCTTTAAGCATTTGAGATTAAATGCTATTGTAACCAGAATGACTTTTCCAAAATTGCCTAAACAAGAAACTGGACCATAAAAAAATTAAGAATTTTTAAAAGATATTTCTATATATTGAAAACATTATTTCCAAAGTTCATGGGATGACATGATCTCAAAAAATGAATACTCCAGTTAGTAGATGAAAACCTAAATATGGTAAGAAGATGAAATACATATAATTCCCATCATCCCATTTGTTTAAGGTGACTTCACCATCAAAGAAAGATAATCTTACAGCCTAAAACTACTGTTCATTTACCAAAATAAAAACAAAAACAATTATTTTATTTACTTGCACATATGTCTATTAAACCTCAAATATGAAGGTACTTTTATGAAGTCTATTGAATAAAAGATAAATAGAATAATAAAATATATCAACAATATGAAAGATAGTAATACTAACAATTGTTATAAGTAACATTTATATAACACCTACTACTTGAGAAACACTGGGATAAATACTTTACCATTATTATATTATCTGATACTTACAACAACTCTGGGAGGTAAGTGCTATTATCATCCACATTTTAGAGATATGGAAACAAAGGCAATCAGAAGACAAGTGATTTAAACAAAGTCATATAGATAGTATATGTCTGAGGCCAAATTTCAATAGAGATCCTCCTGATTCGAGGCCTAGCACTCTATCCACCATACTACCTAGCTAATATTATTATGATGAATTATAAGAAAAAATAATTAAAATAAGAGTAAATACTCTAGATTTCTATTCACAGATTACTCTGTAAGTCAACATTCTTAATACCATGGCTATAGATATATGGACCTCTAAAAGTAAATTAGGACACACATGAATATTACAGCAGAACTATAAAATAACATAGTAAGGTACAAGATATTTTTTCCATAATCTTGGTGCCTACTTTATCATAATTATCCATAATAACAGAAGGCAAAGTACATATATTCTGGTAATGCATATGTCACTTTTTGATTTTCTTACATGATCTATATTAAATGTTGCTCTACTGGATAATGCTTTCTCAATGCAGCCTTGTTGGATAGGTTATACCAGGCACTTCTAAGTCATTCGCCTGATGCTGTTCAGTCAGACATATTCCTTTGTTGAAAGAAATTTTTCAGGTGGCAAACTCTATTATTTTAAATCCACAGCATTCCTCTTGCTCTCTTACAAAATTTTATTGTCATCAGTAAAATGTCTGTTATCAATATCTCCTATGTATTCTCGAATAAGCTTCTATTCTCTCCTATAGGAGATCACCTAGAACCAATTTCTTTGGAACAAAGAAAGGGTTCCTCCTAAGTGGGGAGATCTTGTCTTTTTGCTTTCCTTGGAGGATGAATTTTAGTTTCCTGGTAAGTGACCTCACACTATTTTATATTGGACATTCAACACACCTCCAAAACATAATCACTTGAAAAAAAAAAGTTACAAATCACATTACAGTTACTCATACATTTATTACCAAAATGCTGTAAGGTTTAGGAATATACATTTTCAATTTTCTTTTCTATTTTTCCTTGTTTATACAGTGGTGAAAAGAAAGGCATAGAAATAAAACAGGCAAAGAAGCAAGGTTCTTTCACTTGTCTTTTTCATATTCAGAGAAAGCTATATAGACAATTCAAATCTCTAGGTAGATTCAAGTTTTGTCCTCACTATATAGTAACAATAATATCCTCTTTGGTAAAGATCTGTGGCTTTGTGTGCAAAATTCCTGGAAGTGAGAAAATAAGTCTCATGAATGAAGGTGACAAATTGAAAGCATATATTTATGCTTTCAATACACACACACACACACACACACACACACACACACACACACATATATATATGCATTTGCTTTTTTCTTTTTTAAATTTTATGATTTCTTTTTCTCTCTTTATTTGACTCAGAATTTCATAAAAAAGGGATCATGAATTATTTAAACTTGACATTCTCTCCAATGCAAACAAACTTATTAACAAAATAACACTACACAATTGCTTGCTCAAAAAAGAAATAATTGAAGGAATGGCAAGGATTACTATTTTTCTCAAAATGAAAATTTGGTCAATTTTTCTGGATCAATCAATAACTAAACATTTATTAAACACCTACTATGTGCCAGGCACTATGTTAAGTACTGTGGATTCAAAAAGAGACAAAGATAGTCCCTGTCTTCAAGAACTTTACAATCTAATGAGAAAGACCATGTACAAACACATATAGAAAAAGAAGACTATGTTGTTGGTTAGTCCTTTTTCAGTCATATCCAACTCTTCAGGACACAATTTCATGTTTTTTGGGTAAAGATACTGGAGCAGTTTGCCATTTACTTCTCCACTTCATTTGAAAGATGATAAACTGAGGAAAACAGGGATAAGTTCCTTAACCAGGCACACAAAACTATTAAGTGTCTGTGGCCACATTTGAACTCAGGAAGATGAGCATTCCTCACTTCAGACTCAAAACTATTTCCACTGTGTCACTTAGCTGCCTAAAGGCCAGTTAAACAGAATAAATACAAAATAATTAAAAAAAGAAAAGGCTAGAAATAAGGGGGGTTGCAAAAGTCTTCTTGTAGAAGGACAGGGAGATACAGAGAGAAAGACAGGGAGAGAGAGACAGAGAGACAGAGAGAGAGAGAGAGAGAGAGACAGAGACAGAGACAGAGACAGAGACAGAGAGAGACAGAGACAGAGAGACAGAGAGAGACAGAGAGACAGAGAGAGACAGAGACAGAGAGAGACAGACACACACATACACAGAGACAGAAACAGAGAGAAAGAGAGAGACAGAGTTAGAGCACTGTATGGAAAAACCAAGAGTCCAGTGTGACTGGATGGAAGAGTAACCATCAGGAAGTAGGTAAAGAAAGATAAGGGTTGTGTAGGATTTGAATTCCAAACAGAATATTTTGCATTTGATGCTGGAAACAGTAGGAAATCATTGGAACTGATTAAGGCAAATTCAGAAAATAAATGACCCAAAGAGGTGGTCAGGTCAGAGAGAAACCAGGAAGTTGCCTGACCTCTATCTAGTTTCATTAAAAATACATTAAGCCAAACCTCTAAATTGGTTCTGGAGTGACAGAACCCACCAAAAGACAGTATGAAAATTTTATCCAATATAGGATAACTTAGAAAAATTTCAGGGGGGTTTGCTCTCACTTGGGTAAAAGAAGAGGGCCTCCCTGTGTATATGGTATCTCTGCAAGCCAGTGGGAAGCTCCTAAACACAGTACAGATCAGCAACTGAGGCACTTTAGTCCTGGATAAGCAGGTCAGTGGGAAAGCAAGCCATCTGTGAGGGCACCAACCCCACCACAGTAGGCAAATTTCCAGCCCAGGAACCCCAGCCCAACAGGTGTGACTAAGTTGGCCCACCCCCAAGCAGTGGGCAAGTCACAAGCACCTGAGCTCTGTAGCAGCAAGCACCCCAGCATTGCCAGGGTGTTTGCCAACACAGGTTCTTAGATCTGCTTTGTTAAAGGAAAGCAACTCAAAATAGGTTAACAAGCTTACTTTAATCTTTCAAATATGTATCATTTACCTAGTTCAGGGTAAAATGTCAGCACCTGGAACTTCCAGATTTACAGACAGAATTATCAAGACAGAGAAACAGATCAAGTAGACAGTCTTCCAAGCTGTCTAACCATTACATCCATACCAAATCAACATCTGGGTTTTTCAAAGCCTGGGGGCTCTCAACAATGGCTTCCTGGAGTCTCATCTGATCAAATCACAGAACACTTCTCAAAGTGAGCCCCAAAACAAAGCCTCAAATCAGGGTTTATATAGCCTTCTCCTGGCTCACAGAATGCAGCAACCTCTTGGACCCACTGGCCAATCAAAAAGTATCTACTGAGAAACAAGCCTCCCACCCCAGGCTCCAGGTGCACTTTAGCCTAGGGGCAGGGAAGATCTTAAAAATTTATACTCCCATTACAAGCCCCAGTGTGAAAAACCAGTGAGCAGAAACCTGGCTCTCAGCACAAGAATCTTGGGGAAGTCCCCTCTCTGCTTGAATATGAGAACTCAAATGTTTAAAAGAAGCAAAAAAACAACAACAACCAAAGCCCTCTGACCTTAGAAAGCTACTATGGCAACAGAGAATATCTAAAAACAAACTAAAAAGAGAACAAAAAATTTAAAATGCTTAAATGTATGGCTTCAAAGGAGATTATGAAATGTTCTCAAATCCAAAAAGGCTTTTTGTAAGAGCTCAAAAAGTATTTAAAAATCAAGTAAGAGAAGTCAGAAGAAAAGTTGGAAAAATAAATGAGAACTATATAGAGGAATTATGAAAAAAAGTGTTAGCCACTCAGAAAAGGAATCACCAAAATTGACTGAAGAATACAACTTCTTAAAATTTTAGTATTGGCTAGATGGAAAAAAAATCCACTGAAGAAAAGAACTCCATTAAAAGTGGAATGACCAAATGGAAAAGCAGATATAAAGATACTTGAAGAAAATTATTCCTTAAACAATAAAATTGGAGAAGTGAAAGCTAATGACTCCATAAGACATCAAGATTCAGTCAAAGTTAAAAGAAGAAAAAAAGGATTTGAATGCAAAATATGCAAAACACTTCATTGGGGGGAAAAATGAACTGAAACATAGATGCCAGAGAGATAGTTTAAGTATTGTTAGAGTACTTGAAGGCCATGATAAAAAAAATGCCTATGCAGGATCTTTTAAGAAATTATCAAGGTAAACTGCCCTGAGTTCCTAGAACCAAATGATAAAATAGCCATTGAAAGTATCCACGAATCACCTCTTGAAAGACATCACAAAATGTAAACTCCAAGGAATATAGTAGCCAAATTTCAGATTCATAAAGTTAACAAAATCACTGCCAGGATTTTGAAGGAAAAAATTTTAATATCATGGAGCCATGATTCAGATTACAGATGATTTAACACATTCTATATTAAAAGATCAGAGGGTTTGCATTATGATATTATAGAAATCAAAGAAGTTTGTTTTACAAACAAGAATCAGCAACCCAGCAAAACTGAGAATAAGCGGGAGGGATGCAACCAAGAGGGCACAGTAAAAGCAGGAACTTACTTGTACCTTTAAAAATTGCTCTAAATAAATTTTAGAGCTACCAAATCCAAAAATGGCATAATGAAATATAGCTCCAGCTGAGTACAGTCTGGCAAAATGACAGGAAGGGTATTTCACACCAGGCTGGATGTTGAATACACATCCACATGGGCAGCACCTACACAGACCAACAGCACAGACTGTCCAGAGCTGAACTCTGGGGATTGAATGACTGGCAGCTGTGGTAGTTTCCAGACTTCTCAACCCATAAGCAATCAAAATAAAGTAAATGGTTGATGGGAAAATTGTGGATCCTTGGTGAGAAAAGAATCCTCTCCAGCCCCTGCCCCCAGGGTGGCAGAGGTGGTAGTGACTTCAGTTGCTGCCATGGGGCTGCTTCCATAAATCCTGGCCCACAGATAGTGGGGGTACCAAGTACCTGACTAGAATGCAACTGCAGGAACCTCTATGCTGGTGCGGAGGGAGGATTCTCTTGTTTTCCCTTGCTTGGGACTGGGCTATATTCTTGGGTAGAAGTCCTGGGATGAGGACCACTAGTGTGGAAGAGCTTCTTGAGCTTGTGCAGAGGCAGTCCTCCTCACAGTTCAGAGGCAGATGCCTATAAGAAACTCTGATAACAGCTATGCAGAACCCCAGAAATTTGGGACACAACACTCTCCACTCTGGAAGCAGAGTTCTACCCTAGCAGAGAGCTTAAATATCAAGATTTTGTCTGGCAAGATCAGTAAACAGAGGAAGAGAAATCAGACCATAGAATGTATGTTGGTGACAAAGAGGATCAAAACAGAACCAGTGGTGGCTTGATGGCATAGTATGTAGAGCACTGGCCCTGGAATCAGGAGGACCTGAGTTCAAACTTGGTCTAAGACACTTACACAAAAAGTAGCTGTGTAACTTTGGGCAAGTCACTTAACCCCAATTTCCCTACCCCCCCCTTCAAAAACAAAACAAACAAACAAACAAAACAAAACAAAAACAGAAGAAAATGAAGTCAAAATTCCTGCACCAAAAGTCTCCAAGAAAAAAAAAAATAATTGGTCTCAGACAATGGAGGAGCTCAAGAATTATTTTGATAATCAAGAGAAGTAGAGGAAAATTTGGGGAGAGAAATTCTAATGTTGCAAGAAAATAATGAAAATTGAGTCAACAGCTTGCTAAAGGAGAGCCAAAAAAAAAATCCTGAAGAAAATAACACAATAAAAAATAGACTAACTCAATTGGCAAACGATGTCCAAAAAGCCAATGAGGAGAAGAATGCCTTAAAAATCTGAATTTGCCAGATGGAAAAGGAATTTCAAAAACTCACTGAAGAAAAAAATTCCCTCAAAATTAGATTGTAGAGATTGGAAGCTAATGACTTTATGAGAAATTAAGATATTATAAAACATCCCAAAGAATGAAAAGAACAGAAGGTAATATGAAATATCTCCTTGAAAATAACTACTGACCTGAAAAATAGATATAGGAGAGATAATTTAAAAAATTATTTGGCTATCTGAAAGCTATGATAAAAAAAAAAAGCCTAGACATCATATTTCAAGAAATTATCGAGGAACACTGCCCTGGTTTTCTAGAACCAGAAGGTAAAATAGAAATTGAAAAAAATTCACATATCATCTCTTGAAAATGTCCCCAAAATCAATCTTCTAGGAATAGTATAGCCAAATTCCAGAGTTCCCATGTCAAGGAGAAAATAGTACAAGAATTCAGGAAGAAACAGTTTGAGTATTGTGGGAATGCAATCAGGATAACACAACATCAAGCAGTTTTTACTTTAAGTGATTGAAGGCTTTGGAATATCATATCCTGGAGGTCAAAGGAGGTAGGATTAAAACCCATAATCACCTACCCAGCAAAACTGAGTATAATACTTCAAAAGAAAATATGTATAATCAATGAAATATTGGACTTTCAAGCATTCCTGATGAAAAACCAGAGGTGAACAGAAATTTTTATTTTCAAATATAAGAATCAAGAGAAGCAGGAAAAGGTAAACTGGAAAGAGGAGTCACAATAATCTTATTAGAGTCTAAATGATTATATTCTTACATGGAAAGATATTTTCAACTCATGACACTTTTCTCGGCATGAAAATACTTAATGGGAATACATACATATATTTGTGTATATATACATATATGTATGTATAGGTGGGTTCATGTGATTATATGTGTGTATGTGTGTATATGTAGGTAAATTTATACATATACAAAGAACACAAAGTGAGATGAATATGAAGGGATGTTATCTAAAAGCAAAATTAAGAGGTGAGAGGAATATATTGGGAGAAGGACAAGGGGAGAGATAGAATAAGGTAAATTATCTCACATAAAAGAGGAAAGAGAAATCTATTACAAAGGAGGGGAAGAGCAGGGAGGTGAAAGGGAATGAGTCAACCTTACTCTCATTGGATTTGGCTTAAGGAGGGAATAACATATGCATATAATTGGGTATCTTACCATACAGAAAAGTAGGGGAAGAAGAGGAATTAAGGAGAATGACACCAGGTAGGGCAGATTGGTTGAATGAGTAGTCAGAAGCAAACACTTTTTAAAAGGGACAGGATAAAAGAGGAAAATAGAATATTTTGGGGGTGGGAAATTTAGCTAATCATTCACAAAATGACTATTATGTAAATATTTTGCACATCTATACTTAAATAATGAACCTTGAATTGCTTGTCTTCACAGTGGGGGTTGGTGAGGAGGGAAGAAGGGAGAGAATCTGAAACTCAAAGTTTTAAAAGCAAATGTTAAAATATTTTGTTAATTTTATTGGGAAATAAGATATAAGGAAATGGCATACAGAAATCCATCTTGCCCTGCTAGAAAGTAAGTAAGAATTTGGTAAGGGGAGGAATTGGGGGGGGGGATATATATGGAGGGCATATTGGGGGAAGGAGAAATCAGTATGAATGCCATCTTAGTTTGGGGAGTAGGAGAGAGATGGTGAGAAAATTTGGAACTCAGATTATTGCAGAAATGAATATTGAAAACTAAAAATAAGTAAATTCTGAAAAAGAAAAAAAAATAATGAAAAACTCCCTGTTGTAGGGAAGTATAAAAGGAAAAAAATGTAAATAAGTTTTCAGGGGAAAAAATGGACAGTCAATGAAATGTCCAAGTTTTCCTATGTAAAGTTGAGAGCTGAGCAGAAAATTTCATCTTCAAATGTAAGATTTAAGAAAATTTCAAAAAGCTAAATAGAAAAGACCCCCCCAAAAATTTATTTTATGAGATTATACAGCTTGCATCCCCTACACAAAAGGATGATACTTCTAACTCTTGAGAACTTTATTTCTATTAGGACAATTAGAAGTATTCATAGAACATATGGCTATATTCTAACTTTGATGTGATGTTATAAAGTCCATTAAGGGATTAAAAAAAAAAACATTGTACTGGGAGGAAAGGAAAGAGGGAATGAGAGTAGAGTAAATTAAGTCACCTTAAGGGCCACAAAGATCTATTACAGTAGAAGTAAAGAAAGAAGGGTAATGATCATTGTTTAAACCTTTCTCCTATCAGATTTGACTCAAAGAGGGAACAACATAGAAATTCAGTTGGATATAGAAACTTATCTTACCCTATAGAGAAGTAGAAAGAGAAAGTGGAGGAAAATAAAATGGGGGTGATAGAAAGGAGGGAAAAATGGAGTGCAGAGGTAGAAGGATAAGAAGAAAAACACAATTAGATTTACACAAGACCGAGTAGTAACAACACTAAAAGAAAACAGGTCTTGGAACACTGTACATCAAAGAGCAAAAGAACTGGGCTTTTGGCTGAAATTTTCAACCCCAGCAAAGCTAAGAATAATTCTGAATGAAAAGAGGAAAGTATATTTAATAAAGTGTCAGATTTCAGGACTTTGTGAGGAAAAAAAAAACCTGAACTTGACATAAGATTTTACATACATAAGGCAAAATAAATATAAGGTAAAGAGCAAAGATCAATTATAAGGGAATCAATAAGGTCAGACAGTTTACCTTTTATGCATGTAAAACATAAAACATATCTAAGATTGTTATTAGTCATAAGAAAGATTGTAGTAGACCTGATCATGATACGACTTCAGAAAAGCCAAGGACAAAAAAAGCATCATCCAGCTGCCAGACCTCCATATGCTTCATTGCATCCCTGGGCAAATGCAGAAAAATTGCCCAAGACCTTATAACCAGCCAGACACTAAGATGAGGACCCAAGCTCAAAAGCAAGTAAGCCACTAGTTGCCAGCACCTGAAGCCTCAATACACAAAGCCAATAACCAGGCCCCTGCACCCCAGTACAAGAAGCTTACGGAAGAGCTCTCTATGCCCCAGGATTAGAAATCAATTTTAAAAGCCAGGAAATAGTTTAAAAAAGAGAATAACATGAGCAAGAAGCAGAAATAATCAATAACAACAGAAATTTACTATGATGATAAGGAAGATAAAAAAAAAACTTTTCATTTGAAATAGACTTACATCTGAAACATGAAAGGGGAAGATGAATTGTTCTCAAGAACCAAAACTATTCTTGCAAGGGCTAAAGAAAGATGTAATAAGTAAAAAAGGAGAGGTAGAAGAAATATTTGGGAAAAGAAGAGAAAATTATGTAAAGGAGAATCAAGGGCTTGAAAAGGAAGAACAAAAATTGACTGAAGTAAACAATGCTGTAAAAAGTTTTACTGTCCAAAGGCATTTTCAAATAAATCATTTAATAAAACAACTCCATAAAATGAAAAAAAAAAATACCCAAATGGAAAAGAAGGTATAAAAGCTAACTGAAAAAAAAATAGTTTCCTAAAAATTAGAATTTGGAAAATTGTAGTTAAGAAATATATGATATATCAAGACTCACTCAAAGAAAATCAAAGGAATCAAAAATTAGGGGGAAAATGTAAAATGCCTCACTGAAAAACAACTGACCTGGAAAATAGATCCAAGAGAGACAATTTGAAATTATTGGACTACCTGAAAGCTATGATAAAAAATAAAAGAGCCTGAACAGTATTATTCAATAATCAAAGAAAACTGTGCAGACATTCAGGAACCAGAGGTTAAATTAGTCACTGAAAGAATCCACACAGGAGGTGGAGCAAAGATGGCAGAGCAAAAACAGGATCTCCACACATCTCTGGCTCCCACTCCCTCCAATACATGTAAAAAATGACTCTAAACAAATTTTAGAGCTAAAGAGCCCACAAACTGACAGAGTGAAACAAATCTCCCACTGAAGGCAGCTTGGCAGGCTCACAAGAAGTGTCTATTGCAGATAGGGAGCAGAGCATAGTCCCATGTGAACCACAAGGTCCTACCCCAAGGCAGGGTAAGAGCAAACTTCTGGAGAGTGAATAACCAACAGCTCTGGCAGTTTCCAGTCTTTTCAACCCATAAAAACAAAAAAGAATGTAAAAGGTCAGTGAGGAACTCTCTTGGAACTGGTTGGAGAAGAGTTTTGACAGAGGGCACAAGATGGGTTGCATAAGAAAGGATGATATCCAAGAACAATAAAATAAAATTAAGAGGTGAAAGGGGAGGATATTGGGAGAAGGATAAAGGGAGAGATGGATTAGGGTAAATTCTCTCATATAAAAGAGGGAAGAGAAAACTATTACAAAAGAAGGGAAGAGCAAGAAGGTGAAAGGGAATGGGTCAACATTACTCTCATTGAATTTGGCCTAAGGAGCAAATAACATACACAATCATTTGGGTATCTTACCCTATAGGAAAATAAGGGGAAAGGGGATGGGGGGGTAGTTATCGATGGAAGGGCAGATTGAAGGAGAGGATGGTTAGAAGCAAACACTTTTGAAAAGGTCTAGGATAAAAGGAGAAAATAGAATAAGTGGAGGGTGGGATAGGATGGAGGGAATTATAATCTTTCACCATATAACTGCTATGGAAAAGTTTTGTGTAACTAGACATTTTCAACCTATACTTAATTGCTTATTTTTCCTGGGGTGGGGGGGAGAGGTAGGTGAAGAGGGAAGAAGGGAAAACAGCTGAAACTCAAAGTTTTAAAAACAAATGTTTAAAAAAATATTTTTACCTGTAACTGGGATATGTTATACAGGCACTGGGGTATAGAAGTCCATCTTGCCCTACTAGAAAGGTCTAGGGCAGAGAGGGAGGATATAAGAGAGAAAATATTGGGGGAAGGAGTATTCAGTAGGCTTGAAATTGTGTGGGTGGTAGGGGAAAGAGGGGAAGAAAAATTTGTAACTCAAAATCTTGTGGAAATGAATGTTGAAAACTAAAAATAAATAAATAAATTGAACAAATATATAGATAGAAATAAAGAAATGAATAAATATATTTTTAAAAGTCTGAAAACTCACCTTAAAAATGAATTCACCTATCATCTCCTGAAAGAGATTCCATGATGAAAACTTAAGAATATTTTATCCATATTCCAGAATAATTAGGTCAAGGAGAAAATACTGAAAGCATTCAGAAAGAAACATTTTTAATATTGTGAAATCACAATCAGGATTATGTGGAACTTAGCAGCTTTTATTCGAAGGAACAGAGGACTTGGAATGTAATGTTCCAGAAGACAAAACAAAATTGGATTATAACCAAGAATCACCTACCCAGGAAAATTGAGCTTAGTTTTTCAGAGAAAAAAAAAGATGAACATTCAATGAAATAGGGACTTTTCAAGTCATTCCTGATGAAAAACCAGAGTTGAACAGAACATTATCTAAAAATACAAGACTTAAGAGAAGCATAAAAAGACAAACAGGAAAGAAAACAAAAGCTATGTCATTCAATAAGGATAAAGTGCTATGTCCCTACACAGGAAGAAGATATCCTAAGTCTTGAGAACTGTCTCTTAATAATGGCATTCAGATGGGTTATACATAGAGAGAGAGTGTGATTACAAATTGACTTTGGTGTGATAAAAATAATTAATTAAGGGCTGAAAAAAGGATTGCACTTGCAGAAGAGGAATGGGGAGATGTGGATAGGCATAAATTATATCACATGAAGAGTTGTGAGGACCAACTACAGTAGGGAGAAAGAAAGGAGAGGAAGGATTTTTTTAATCTTACCCTCATCAGTGTTGTCTCAAAGAGGGAATAACATAGGCATTTATTTAGTTATAGAAATCTAACTTATTCAATAGGGAAGGAAAAGGAGAAAGAGAAAAAGAAAGGGGGGTAGAGAGAAGGAAGGGCAGAAGGGAGGGAATAAGCAGAAGGGGAAAGAAGAAAGAAAAAGGAAGATGAGTGATGGAAGGGAGGGCAGATTAAGGGAGTGAAGGACATGGTGGCTGAAAGCAAAACTATGGTGAGGAAGAAAAGGGTGAAAATAGAGAAAAGCATAATTGGGGGGATGGGGTGGAAAGAAGGACACAATTGTTGATCATAACAGTGGAAGTGAATGGGATGAACTCTCCCAAAAAAAGAAACTGATAGCAGAGTGGATCAAAATCTGTAATTGTACAACATGTTGTTCACAAGAAACACATTTGAAACATGGAGAAACACACACAGTAAAGGTAAAAGGCAGAATCATAAAGAATTATTCTTCAACTGAAGTAAAAGCAGGAGTACTAATCCTGATCTTAGACAAAGCCAATACAGAAACATATAATTAAAAGGGATAATGTAGGAAACTACATTGTGCTAATAGGTCCAATAGATAATGAAGCAGTTTCAATACTAAACATATAAGCTCCAAGTGGTAGAGCATCCAAATTCTTAGAGGAGAAGTTAAAGGAGTTACAGGAAGAAATAGACATCAAAACTAGGCTTTATGTTACTATGACTTCACTGTTAACAAATCATAAATTCAGCACTTGTTATTTTTTAATCTTGCAGACTAAGGAATCATACACATAATATAAACATTTATATGTGTATGTATATACAAATATCTGTATATTTATACACACATACAGTTCCTGTGTGTGTGCATACATATATATATATATGCATATGTATACACACACATATATATACACATTTACACACCCACACATACATACATACCTTATATCTACATATATAGAGATATGTGCATATACATACACATATGTGTATATATATCTATGTAAATATTTACATTGTCCCTCAGCTCAAGGTTATAAGATAAATATGGGAATGAGTCAAGAGTCAGGCTGAGGGGTGAATGGAAAGTATATGTGCTTTCATTCCAAATACTGTTATAATAGTTATGTTCATAATGTTTAAATATTTTTTTTAGAGTGGATACCGATTAATTGTAGAAGGTAATGTAAATCTCAGTGTGCTTCATCCTCTCTTTCAGGGTCTTAGGGAAGCTAGCTAATAATCACTTTCTAATCAAATTCTCATGTGAGTGGCACCAGGTCCATGTCTGTCTAGGGCTATGTTTTGTTTCCACAAATCAAATTGCTCATCTCATATACCCTACTTACCAGATACTCCTATTCCATTATATCACTGGTGGTATGTGTATGTTTGTATGTATGTATGTATGAATGAATGTATGTATGTATGTATTTATGCATATCACTAAGTCACCTATCACAGTCAGAACAGAAAGTGAGGTTCATAATGAGATCATTCTTCCGAATACCCAAAATTAAAAGTACAAGGTACTCAGAGTCCACTAGTTTAGAATATTCCTAGAATCAGTAGATGGAAAGGCCACTGGGTCTGGAGTCAGGAAGACCTGAATGAAAATCTGCTCTCAGAAAGTAACTATATTATCCTGGTCAAGTAATTTAATCCCTATCTGTCTCAGTTTCTTCAATTGTGAAAAAAAATAGGTATCATAACATCATCTAGCTCATTGATGATTGTAAAGATCAAATGACATGATAATTTTAAGGCACTTAAAACAGAGTGTGTTACACAGTAGGTGCTTAATGAAGGATTGTCATCTTCCCCCTCAATTGAAAAATATTACAAATAAAAAAATAGTATATTTCCACAAAAACTAAATTTAGCATTTGTATTCATTGAAGTTAATAAATCCTTATTGTGCATTTCATACACAATATTATACCGATGGAAGGTACTTACTGATAATTGTTGGCATTGAACTGAATTATATGTAAAGGCTGGTACCAAATACTTCCATCTATAAAACTGCATATACAAAGGTTCTTGACTTCACACAGCATACTATTTAATAAAAGCTAAAATTATCCTTCCTATTTTTTGTATCTTATACTTGTGCCACTGAAAATGAATTTTCAAAAATAATATTGTCCTACAGGAATTTTATACCATTTCATGGAACACAAGATTTTTTTACAGATGGGGATAAGTAAGTAGTGAGTTCCATCTACAATAATGTATGCATCCTTATGGAATAAACCAAAATGTTTTCCTTTATTTCCATTTCTTAAAATGCTCTTTTAATAAAGTGTAACATCATCTGTTATATAGTTTCTGTTGATAAAACATCTATTCTAAAAAAGCTAGGCAAGCAAAAATTTTAGCGCCATCTGTTCTTATGAAGAAAAATAAAGTAAACATGAGTTATGTTGGCAAGGGAAATAAAATTCTTGCATATCTGAGCTAGTATTTTTTATGATATTTCAGTGTTAGTGCTTAGTTACTGAAGAAAAAGAGTGTGACTCTTTTGGCATTCTACTCTATCACTGTTGAAATAGAGATTCTTAGTATTGACATTTACATACCAGATTGCTCTTCATGATGAGAAATGATCATATCTTCATTTTCTTCATCTGTTTCTCACTCAGTGTTACCTGATTTTCTTGCCATGAATTTCAAATATGATAGACTCAAAATAAAAAGAAAATGCTAATAGCTATAATTTCATGACCAAACAAGGCATAGCAGATATTTCAGTTGATAAAAGAGGCCATTTGGATTATGTAAAATTTTTAGGTCTCACTTTTGCTTAAAAAATCTAATGAAGCTTACTTTAGAAGGGATATAATTACCTGGGGGAAAAATTTTTTAAAAGTTCTATAATAACGTTTCCATTGGAGTGCATAAGTATTTCTATATCTAGATAGATAATTATGCACACACACATGGACACATTATATATTCACACACCCCAACACACATACATATACAAACATACATATATACATATATATGTATATATTATATACAAATACTCACACAGATTTCTATTTACACATGTATATAAATGTATATATGTATGTATGTATGAATGTATAAACTTGTACCATAAATGGTCAAAAACTATGAAAAGGTAGTACTTAATGGAAGTAGAAATCTATCTACAGTCATATAAAAATGCCCTCAAATCACTATTAATTAAAACACTTAAAAAACTGTATATTTCTGTCATACTCATAATGTTGGAAAACAACGAAAAAAACACAAAGTGGCAGTTGGAAAGAATGAATAAAAAAAGACATATTGTTTTAATTTGTTGGTAGAATTGTAAATTGCTACAGCTGTTCTGAAAAGCACTTTGGAAATATGAACAAAAAGTTCCTAAACAATTGATATATTTTAAACCAGAAATGATAATTCTAACTCTGTAAACAAAAATCATCTAGTAAATGTCATATATTTCTGAAACATTTATACCAGTACTTCTTTGTAATGCAAAAGACTAGAAATTTAATGCTTATAAGTTGGAGAATGCCTACATAAATTACTGTAAGTGAATGTAATGAAATACCTTGATGGTATGAGAAATGATGAAAGAGACTACTTCAGAGTAATTTAGGAAAATCTGTTTGAATCAAAGAGTAAAATGAGCAAAACTGAGAATAATTTATTTAACAATAAAATTGTTAAAACAATCCAAAATCGGAAAGGCTCAAGATCTCTTCAGTGATTTCTTATGATTGCAGAGCACTATGATTGAGAATGCTTCCTACTATCTGACAAGGAAGTGTTAGATTAAATATACAGAATGAAACACACAATTTTGGACATGGCCATTATGGGAAATGGTCTTGATTGATTATGCATTCTTGTTAAAGGTTTTATTGTTTCCTTTCACTTTGCTTCCTCCGCCTCCCTAGGGGGTAGGGAATGAGCATAGATTGATCACATAATTAGGTTTTCTTTTCTTTTCTTAATTTATATTCTCACAATTTTGTGCATTTTCAAGAATATAATAAGCATGTAATAAATGCTTCTTTACTTTACCATTTCCACCCATCAAAAATGGGATTATTTTGGAAAGGAGAGGCAGGAGTTTTGTTTAGCTTTTCAGTTTCCAAACTGAAATATTGGATTCCAACTAATCAACTTGGATTAAGGGAAACATTTTACTATAATCTTCTCCTCATTCTGTTAATGGCCAAATGTACCTTCTTCCTTCACTATATCTAAGAAGTAAGGAAAGAAAGGTGTTATATGACATTGCTACATTACTGAATTTCTTTTTTTAAAACCTAGGGAATACTTTATAGAGATTAGGGAAAATTATGTACAGTTTATACATAGGAGTGTGGGAAAGCAGAAAGAGGGAATATGTATTGCCATAATAGACTGCTATGTCTTTAAGATAAGGAACTCTTTCTTTCTATTTATAACCACTGTCACTTACATTGTGATTAAAACAGAGTAAATGCTTAAGAAATATATAGTTAGATCAATTGATTAATGAATATACTGCATGCAGTAGATTAATATGCTATAGGTTAATGAAAATTACAAGAAATTACAATCTTAATTAGTATTCTAATTAGAAGGAATTCTAAGGGAAATTTTATTCTGCATTTTAGAAATGTATGTGTTTCTTTCCAGGTAAACAGGGGACTATGAACTCAAATCAATTTATTACCTATACGCTTCCTAGGAAATCACATTAAAAATGTTTTCTCCTCTTTTGTAGTCTTCATTGATTCTTTTTTCTTCCTTTTATTGATATTATGTGTATGTCCTTTATTAAGAAACTTTTTTAGGTGATCTGCTTTCCTATAGTAAAAATGAAGTGCAAGATAAAACCAGCATGTTGTAATGGGAGTAATAGATTTCTCCATGCATACTCTCACATGCTCTGTGCCCTCAGAAAAATAACCACTGGGGATCACAGAGTGCTCATCTGTAAAGAAAAAAAAGTGTAGGTCCCAGTGGTTTAAGTGACCTCTTAGGGTTCTTAAATTCCATAGCCTCTTTTAACTCTAAGTTTATTTTTGAGAACTCTCCTATATATATATATATACACACACACATATACATACATATATATGTATATATATATATATAACTGAATGCTACTTCAATAATAATTTTGGCATAAAATCAGTGATAATTTTTGATTCACAATAATTACTAAATCTTATTTACATTATAATTTTCATTAATTTCCAATTTTAACCTCACTCTCCTTCCCACCATCAAAATTTCAGTTTTATCTTACATAATTATAAACAATGGAATAAATATTTACTGAAGCACTAAATATACAAGGATATAGTTTTTATTAGTACACACTAAAAGTCTTCTTCCTTCAAGAAATTTACATTGTTTAAGGAAGTAGATATAGGCATATAGGTAAGTTTTATATATTTATATATGTTTAACATATAAAGTAAGTTGTTAAGAGGATAAATGGGAAATCTAGCCAAATAACTGTGAAAACATAAGTAAGGAGAGTTAGGAAACTGTGGATGGAGTTGTAATGAAGAAAGCATTCAATGAAGAAGCCAGAAACTAAACTGTCTTAAAAGAAGATATGCATTTTGAAAGGCAGTAAATCTTGAGGGTTTGAGGAATGAAAAAGCTTATATAATGCATATAAAATTCATATAGGTACTAAGAAAACAGCTATACAGTGTAAAGTTCAATTTTAGGACTCAAAATATATTGTTTCCATTCCCATTAACTACCAGTGTAACCATTGGCAAGTCATTTAATTGTTCTGAGCCTTAGTTTCCTCATCTGTTGTACTAAATGACTATATGATTGCTTCCAGCTCTATATCTATGACCCTGAAAGTAATAAAAGTAATTTGTTAACCCAGACCTCTTGATTTCAAATATAACAACATTGACACTGTGTCATATAATACTATAATTAAAATTATAATTGTAATTTTTCTTTTTCTTTGTTTTTTTGGCTCCTCCTCTTCCTACTTCTGGCACTGAGGCAAAGAGATTAATTGAGTTGTCCATGGTTAGACAGCTGGAGAGGCCTGTATCTACTGAATCCACCGTCTAGATTTCTCAAGATGGGAAAATATTTGTGGAACGATCAACATTTTTTTGGAATATAGACTGTGTTATGATGATCAATATGAAATGAACCTGGAAATGTATTTTAGACCTGAATGACAAAAGGCCTTAAAATTTGGGCTAATGAAATTGTATTTTATCCTGAGGCTAATAAGGAGTAATCACTTAATGTATTTTTAGCAGGGAAATAAGGTAAGACAAACATTGGACTTATTATTTTGGCTGTCCAATAAAAAATATTAGGAATGAAATACCCTTGGATGTAGGGAGACCAATAAAGTCAATCAATAATGAATGCCTAAAATAGGAGAGTGTTAATATGAGTAGACAAAAAGGAAAGTATGATTTACATATTAAGTAAAATTAACTGACTGTAATCATTGATTACATGTTCAAGAAGGACAAGGAGGTTTGATGAAAATGAAAGAAAAATGAGGTATGTCATCTAAGGATTAGATTGGGGTAGATTGCAATGCTATCAACTAAAGCACCTATGTTGGATTGGGGAAGAAGTAAAATCCTTCATTCTCTTACTGTCCCTACTCCAAGATTTGTGAAACTTTTAATTTTTGAGCAGTATGTGGAGAATCAAATCAGTCAATAAACACACATTTATTTATTTACTACAATGTTGAATTAATTTCTACAAATAAAAAAGAGAGGGGGAAAGTCCTTACAGTCATATGATTGTTTTCTAATAGTGAAGACAAAATAACAGTTAGTACTTAGATGTACATGCGCTGTATGCTAGAAAACAGACCCAAGTGCTTTTCAACATATGCTACTGGGGAGTCTTGTGTGATGAAGGATCATAAAAATGAACACACACCTCTCAAAAATGTGGTCATAGATTATGATGAAAGGAAAACTACAGAGATTAAGTTACATCACAGGATAAAAGCTCTATCGCTGAAAAGGAAAACAGACGACATCTAGGTTATTCCCCTTCTCCAACTATTGCATGAGAAAACAGATTCTAAGAAGGTAAATAGCAACTCAAGATCACACAAAATACCAGAGATGATATTTTCTCTATTAGAATTTATACTCCTTCTGTATCTATTAGCAAGAGTTTATTAAGTGCTAACAGTGTGTCAGGCAATGTACTAAATATTGGTATAGTTCAGTCTTTTTTCTTTTGTGTTTGTACTTTTAGAACCAAGGACAGTGCCTAGCACATAGTAGGTACTTATTAAATGCTTTTTGAATAATTCACAAAGGGATTAAATTATAAGGGGAAAATTCATACACATTCACATATTTAAATTTTGAGTTTATATCTGTGCATAATAAAATTATACTCAACAGAATTCTACCATTATATGAAATCTAATGAGCAGCAATCAGAATACCAAACAACTTCTCATGCAATAAGTTGGCAAACTGAAAATATAAAGTGTGGTAAATAGTCAAAGTTCTTGGACATGTGAGAAGGCAGGCATTAAAAAACTGTTAGAAGACCCAAGCATTGCTCCAAATATTTTGGAAATTATTTTGATATTGTACTAAAAATATTCTTTAACATGTCCATGACTTTTATTCCAGGAAACTCATTACTTAGAATGTACCACAAAGAGATCAAGATAAAACTATATGGTATAAAAATGTTTCCCATATACACATACATATTCCAAACACCACTTTTTTTTGGTGATAGCCAAGAACTAGAAACAATATATATGCACATCTGTTGGAATATACCTAAAGAAAATGATTGGTTCATGAATATAATGGTATGTTTCTATATCATAAGAAATGATACATATGAAATTTCAGGGAAATATAGAAGCATATTGATACAAAGTAAATGTGCAGAACTAGGAAAACAGTACATAATGTCTACAGCAACGCTATTGCAAGGAATAATTGCTACAAAATGAAGCTGAAAACAGCTTAATTTTAATGGCAAAGTTTGATCTGTAAAAAAGGGACTGAGAAAATGCACCTGTATCTCCTATTTTTGGATAGGTCATGTGAAGTATTGTCAGTCCTGTCAAAATATGTATAATATTTGTTGGTTTAACTGAATTCATTGTGTTAAGGTTCTTCTCTTTTTAAATCTGTTACAAAAAGTGGATGTCTAAGCAGAAAAGTTGAGAATGGTGTATTTGAAAACAAAGTTGGCATAAATGAAATATTTCAATGAAAAACAAAAAGAATGATGAATTATTAATAAATTTTTATTTATTAATTAATAAAGTCATTAATGAAACTTTAGAGTCATTAATAAAACTTTAAAATTTTATTGTGTTTGATTGGTTTGAAAAAAATGAACTACACCAAGAATTGGAGAGTGTTATATTTGTTAGGGAGCCAAAAATGCCAAAATTGCAGCAATTGACTATTACTAAAAGGAGGACTCAAGGAATTTATAGCTTTCATGAGAACATATAATAAGTTCAGTATAATGAATAACTGGTTAATATTGAGGAAGAGTCAAGTCTTTCCGGGATTTTCTGAGGGTATGCTGCTCATCATTTTCTATATTATAATAGTATTCCACCATAATCACATGCCACAATTTTTTAGTCATTCTGCAATTTATGGACATCCCTCAATTTCTAATTCTTTGCAAACACACTCCTGTCCCAAGAAAAGAGCTGCTATAAATATTTTGGTATATATAAGTATTTTAACCTTTTAAAATCTCTTTTTGGATATACCATGTTTCCCCTATAATAAGACCTATCCCAAAAATAAGCCCTCCCCTTACTGTGTAAGATTCCTCTAAATAAGCCTCCCCTGAAGATAAGCCCTATTGAGATTGCTACTGTAGTGAAGGTGATCCCCTCCACTACACGCTACATTATGGTACCCTCTGTATGCACCGCCCCCCCCCCCATGAAACGCATTCCGCTCCGAGCTGCATCCAATCAGAGCTGCAGCAGTGAGCGCGTCATCCTGTTCTTCCCCAGTGATTTGCTTATTGAATAAAGGTACGTTTTTTGGTTCACATTTACCTGTTTATTAAAATTGCTGTCAATGTTCATTAAAATAAGCCCTCCCCTGAAAATAAGCCCTCTGGTGTTTTTCTGTCCAAAAAAAATTAATAAGACAGTGTCTTATTATCGGGGAAACACAGTAGAGATAGTAGAGGTATTAAGAGGTCAAAGGATATTCATGATCTTATAGCCCTTTGGACATAGTTTCAAATTGCTCTAAGGAATGATTGAATTGGTTCACAACTCCACCAATAGTATATTAATGTGTAATTTTACCCCACATCCCCTCCCATATTTATCATTTACTTTGTCTGTCCTATTAGGCAATATAATAGGTATTAGGTAGTAGCTTAGAATTGTTTATATTCACATTTATCCAATCAGTAGTGTTAGAGTATTGTTGTCATAAAACTATTGATAACTTTGGTGCTTCATGTGACAACTGATCACATCTTTAATGATGTATTAGTTGAGGAATGGTTCTAATTTTTTATAAATTTCACTCAGTTCTCTATATTCTTGAGAAATGAGACCTATATCAGAGAAATTTGCTTCCAATTTTTTTCACCGTAACTATTGCTAGCTGTATTTCCCTCCATTTTATTTCTTCCCCATTCTGTTTACTCTATTCTCTCTCTACTTTTACCCTGTCCTTGCTCAAAAGTGTTTTGCTTCTGACTACCACCTCCCTAAATCTGCCCAAATTTCTAACATTCCTCCTCTCTTACTCTCTTTTCCTCCTACTTTCCTGTAAGGTAAGAGAGATTTCTCTACCCAATTGAGAATGAATATTGTTCCTTTTTGAGCTAATTCTGATGGGAGAAAGGTTCAATCACTCTCCATGAACTCCCTCCAGCCCACTCCACTAAAAACCTTTCTACCTCTCTCTTAGTCTTTCTCCCAGGATATTCCTGTCTCACCCCTTAGTTTTATTTTTTAGATATTTTCCCTTCATATTCAACTCCCACTTATATCCTCTGTCTATATAGGTTCCTTCTAATTACTCTAATAAAGATAAAGGTCTTCTGAGTTACAGATATCAACTTGCCATATAGAATAAGAATAGTATCAACTTCTGTCCCTTATGATTCCTCCTTCCTGCATAGCTTTTTATGCTTCTCTTGAGTCTTGTATGTGAAAGTAACGTTTTCTCTTCTTCTCTGTTCTTTTCATCAAGAATGATTGGAAACCCTTTATCTCATGTAATAATCTTTTTTTTTCCGCCCAAAGGGTCACACTCAGTTTTGTTGTGTAGGTGATTCTTGGTTGTAATTCTAGCTCCTTTGCTCTCTGGAATATTATATGTCAAGTACTCAGATCCTTTAATATAGAAACTGTTAAATCTAGTGTTATCTTCACTGTGGTTCCATGGTACTTAAATTTCTGTTTTGTTTTGTTTGGCTACTTGCAATATTTTCTCCTTGACCTGGGAATCTAGAATTTGGCTATAGTATTCCTGGAAGTTTTCATGTTGGCAACCCTTTCAAGAGCTGCTTGCTGAATGCCTTCAATTTCTATTTTAACTTCTCATTCTTTAATATCTGAGTAATTTTCCTTTATAATTTCTTAAAAGATGACATCTAGTCTCCTTTTCTTCAATCATGGCTCTTAGGTAGTTCAATGGTTTTTAAATGAACTTTTCTGGATATATTTTCCAGGTCAGTTGTTCTTCCCGTGAGATATTTCACATCATTTTCTACTTTTTTCATTCTTTTCATTTTGTTTTGTTTCTTGATTTCTCATAGAATCATTGGCTTCCATTTATTTCATTCTATATTTCTTTTCTTTTAACCAATTGTGATTTTTATTTCATTCTTCTCCTCAATGACTTTTTGGACCTCTTTTACCATTTTCCCTAGTTGGTTTTTAAGGTGTTACTTGTTAAAGTAGGGCTCTTATTTAAGGGTGGAGGGTTCATTTTCCCAAAATTCAAGGTGCTTTTGCAACTGTTTTCAGAGATATATATAGGGACATGTAAGTTTTCAGTACTTTCACGGTGGTATGTTCTACAGAGATGTGTGTATTCCTCTCTTGGCTTGTGATCTTGTCTGTGAGTAACCATAAGCACTCTTTTTCCCCTGTAATTCTGAGAAGGGTCCCCTTTCCACTGTGGCTGCAAGCTCTGCTGTACTACTACTCCTCTTTGGCCTGTGACTGCCACCATGTTCTACAACCAAGGTCCTCGTATGGACAAAACAAGAGTCATTTCTCATTGTTATCATAACCACTCTTGTAATCTCATTATTACCAGTTGTTTGAGCCCCCCCCCCCCAAGTCTGTGGGCCAAAAGCTCTAGAAGCAAAAACTGCTGTTGCTTGGACTACTGTTATAAATGATTCAAGCTTTCACAAGACCTATTACTGGTCTCCTTGGGCCAGGTCTATGTTGGTACCATCTATCCTGTACTGAGTTCCACTCTCCCTCAGGTGCAGTAGATTTTACTGTTTACCTCCTACATTATCTTTGGTGTCTGTGGTCTGAGAAGTCTGGAAACTGCCACTACTGTCAGTGATTCAGTATCCCTGACACCTGTTCTTGGCTTTTTCTCAGGTCCTGCCTGCACCGTGCTAGACTGTGCTCCTCTCTCATCCTGGTGTAACTGAGTACCTTCCAACTTATCTTGGACTGAAAATTGCTTCTACTATGTCTTTTTGTGCATTCTGGTGCTCTGGAATTTGTTTAACCTCATATTTCCAAAATATTTTGAGGGGTCTTGTGGGAGAGTTCAGGTTATTCCTTGCCTTTGTTCTGCCATCATTGCCTAAAGATCACTTTTAAAAGATATAGGATTTGTGCCAATATGAAACAGAAGTATCTCTTTACAAGCAAAAGTATTAAAATATTGCTGATGAGTTAGAGTCAAAGATTTCCCAGGTTAAACTGAAACAACGTTCCAAAATGCAACAAGTATTCATGTAAGAAGCTGAATTTTGCTTCTGAAGAAAGAATTAAGGGAAGCCCCAAAATAAGCTTTCTACTATAGAACATTCAAAGATCCTTAAGATTAATGATTTCATAAATCACTTGCAGAAGGATCAATGATGGTAAACAGTGGATTTTGACGATGACTGTTTTATGATACAGTTTAAGATCTGGTATGGCAAAATTACCTTCCACTGAATTTCTTTTCATCAATACGCCTGATATTCTCTACCTTTTGTTCTTCCACATGAATTTTGTTACCATTTTTTCTAGCTCTATGTAATGATTTTTTCGTAGTTTGATTGGTATGGTATGAAATAAGCAAATTAGTTTCTGTAGAATGAGCATTTTTATTATATTAGCTTAGCTTACTCATGGATAGCTGTTTATTTTTTATTATTTATTTATATTGATTTTTTATCTGACTTAACGAGATTTATTTATATTTTTTATTTATATCTCACTTAATTTATGTGAAAAATATTGTGTAATTGTGCTTATATAGCTATATGTAGTTTATCTTGGCATGTAGATTTTCAAATCTTTTATGATGTCTAGAGTAATTTTATGTGGAATTTTGCTTTCTATTTCTTGGTATTTGGCTTTTTAGTAATATATAGGAATGCCAATGATTTATGTGAGTTTATTTTATATCTTGCAAGTTTGATACAGTTGTTTATTATTTTAAGCATTTTTCCCTCTAGGATTCTCTACATAAACCATTGTAATAAGCAAATAATGATAGCTTTGTTATTTTTTCATTTTTCTAATTCCTTCTATTTCTTTTTTCTTCCCTTGCTGCTAAAGTTAACATTTCTAATACAATATTAAATAATAATGGTAATAATGGACATCCTTGGTTCAACCCTGAATTTACTGAGAATGCTTCCAGGTCATTCCTATTTCATATATGGATACTAGTTATCACTTTAAGGAAAACTCTATTTATTCCTATGTTCTCTAAGATTTTTAAAAGGAATTGGTGTTGTATTTTGTCAGAAGCATTTTCTGCATCTATTGAGATAATCATATGGCTCCTGTTAATTTTCTTGTTGATATGGTAAATTCTACTAATAGTTTCCCTAATATTGAACCAATCCTGTATGTCTGGTATAAATTCTACCTGATAATAGAGTATTACCCTCATGACAAGTTGTTGTAATCTCTTTCCTAATATTTTATTTAACATTTTTTATCTATTCATTAAAAAATTGGTCAATAATTTCCTTTTTCTATTTTCATTCTTTCCAGCTTTGGTATCAGCACCATATTTGTATCATAAAAGGAATTTAGTAGGACTCCACTATTTTTCCAAATACTTTAAAAAGCATTAGAATTAATTGCTTTTTAATGTTTGGTAGACATTAAATTGTTAATCTGCATAACCCTGGAAATTGTTTTCTTAGGGAGTACATTGATGGCTTGTAAAATCCATTTTTTTTTCTGAAATGGGATAATATAAGTATTTTGTTTCCTCTTATGTTAATCTGGACAATTTATATTTTTGCAAATATTCATCCATTTCAGTTGGATTGTCATTTTTATTAGCATACATTTGCACAAAATAGATCTTAATTATTGCTTTAATTTCCTCTTCACTGACATTGAATTCACCTTTTTCATTTTATTTTGATACTGGAAAATTAGTTTTCTTTGTTCTTTTTAAAATCAAATTAAGCAATGATTTATTTTTTAACAAAATCAGCTGTTAGATTTATTTCTTAGTTAAATAGCTTTCTTGATTTAAATTATGTTAATCTCTTTTGGTTTTTCAGAATTTTTAATTTGTTTCTCAATTGAGGATTTTTAATTTTCCTTTTCCTGATCTTTTTAGTGCAGGTCCAATGCATCAATCTCAGCTTTCTCTATATTTTTAATGTAAGCATTTAGAGGTATAAAATTTCCCCTAAAAATGAATTTCTTTACACCTCACAAATTTTAGTATGTTGTCTCATTATTGTCATTCGATTTGCTGTTTGATCCACTCATTCTTTCTCATTAGGTTGTTTTCCTTCCAATTATTTTAGTCTATTTTTCCATTGTTCTTTATTACATGTAATTTTTATTGCACAGTAATTTGAAAAGGATGCATTTAATGATTCTGTGTTTCTAGATTGGAATGTGATGTTATGGTCAAATTTTTATTGGTGCTATCTATCTCTCAGAAAAATGTATTATCCTTTATATCCCCATTCCAGTTTCTTCAGAATTCTGCCATATCTACATGTTTTTCTGAAATTTAATTCATCTCTTTTTTTTTGTTTTGTTTATTTTGTGGTTACATTTATCTAGTTACAAGAGGAGGAGTTTGAATTCCCCCTATAGTATAATGTTGCTTTCTATTCCTTCCTATAACTCCCTTAACTTTTCCTCTAAGAATTTATATGCTATCCCATTTGGTGCACATATGTTTATTAATGACATTACTGTATTTTATATAGTACCTTTTAGCAGTGTGTAGTTTCCTTCTTTATCTCTTTTAATTAGATCTATGTTTGTTTTTGCTTTGTGTCACATCAAGATTGCTATGCCTGCTTTTTATTTTTTTTTACTTCAGCTGAAGCATAATATATTCTGCTTTAGCCGTTTACCTTTACTCTTTGAGTATCCCCCTAATTCAAATGTGTATCTTTTAAACAACATATTGTAGGGTTATGGTTTTAATCTACTCTGCTATTCACTTTCATTTTATGGGAGAGTTTATCCCATTCTCATTCACAGTAATGAATACTAGCTATGTCTTTCTCTCTATCCCATTTTCTCTCCTGTTTATGTTTTTCTCCTTTCTCTCTCTCCCTACACACTAGTGTTTTGCTTCTAAACACTGCCTCCCTCAATCTGCCTTCCTTTCTATCAGCCTGCTCCCTTTTCTCTCTATTTCTCCTACTACTTCTATCCAACCATCCCTTTTCTTTTCCTTTTTGCTCCTTCTTCCTTTAGGATAAGTTAAATTTCCGTACCTAACTGTGTAGGTTATTCTTTCTTTGAGCCAAATCTGATGAGAGTAAGGTTCAAAAAATACTCAAGTCCCTCACTTCTTTACTTCTACTCTAATGGGTCTTTGTACCTCTTCTTGTGAGGTAATTTACCCTTTTATGCCTTCTCTTTTTTTTTCTTATCCCAGTATACTGTCTTTTCACTTCTTAAATAGATTTTTTATCATCACATCAAAGTCAGTTTATACCCATGCCCTGTCTATGTATAACTCTTTTAAATGTTGTAATAAAGAAACAGTTCTCAAGAGTTACAAGTATCATAATCCCAGATAGGAATGTATTTTGCCATTATTTAAAAGCATAATTTTTCTTTCTTTTTTACCTTTTTATGCTTCGTTTGAGTCATAATTGAATATCAATTTTTTTATTTACCTCTTGTCTTTTCATCTTTCATTGAATGTCTGTCTTTTCCCATGAAGGATTGTGCTCAGGTTTGCTTCCTAGTTTATCATTCTTTGTAATACAATCTCCTTTTTCATATGGAATATCAAATTCCAAAGCTTCTTATCTTTTAATATAGAAGCTGGAAAGCTAGAAATTTCCATGTATTTTTTTTAAGCAATTGGGATTAAGTAACTTGCTCAAGGTTACACAGCCAGTTATTTCAGGGTGTGGTGCTAAATGTCTGAGGCCGGATTGGATCCCCAGGTCAACCCGACACTGGGGCCAGTGTTCTTACTTGCTGTGCTACCTGGCCACCCCATGTCCTGTGTAATCTTGACTTTAATTCCATTATATTATTTTTTTTCCCTGGCAGCTTGCAATATTTTTTCCTTGACCTGATGATTCTTGAATTTGGCTACAAAATCCCTTACTTTTTTTTTCTTTCATTTTGGGATCTCTTTTAGAAAGTGATCAGTGAATGCTTTTGATGACTATATTTTATCCTCTGGTTCTAGGACGTCAAACAGTGTTGCTTGATGATTCCTTTGTTCAGGTTCTTTTTTGCATCAGGGCTTTCAGGTAGACAAATATATATTAATTATCTCTCCTGTTTTTTTTTTTTCTGGGTCAGTTGTTTTACCAATGAATTATTTTATGTTTTCTTCTATTTCTTTCCTTCTTTTAATTTTGTTTTACTGATTCTTTATGTCTCATAGCATCATTAGCATCCAGTACCCCTGTCACCAATTTGATCAATGTATTTTTAAAGAAATTGTTTTCTACAGTCAGTTTTTTCCTTCCCTTTCCAAGTTGTTGACTCTCTCTTGCATACCTCTCATTTCTTTTCCAACTATGAGAAAGAGGTTATTAATAGATGTATACATAACATGTTATTACATATATTTATAAATCTGAGTTAAATGGTGTTCTTTTTTAATGTGAGGTGGGGGAGGTGGAAGAAGGCAAAATAATAAAAAATTAAAATAAATTTTTATAAAATTTCTCTTAAAAATAATGATAATTAAGTTTCAAAGGAACCCACAAGCTCACATGCACAACATATACCTCAGAGATGTTTGGAGTTCAGTTCTAGACTACCACAGTAAAATGAATATCACAATAATGTAAGTTACATATTTTTTCTGTTTCCCAGTGCATTTAAGTTACCTTTATGCTATAGTCTACTAAATATGCACTACTATTAAGTCAAAAAATACATGTAGTTCAATTAAAATTTTATTTTTAAAAACCTTTTTAATTTCCTTCAAGAAATCCTCCTTTCACTCCACAACTTGACTATTTGCTAGACAGAAGAGGCTTAGGTTTTTCCTGTTTCTTCTTTTACTATTACTTCTGCACTAAATTTAGTTATTTCTAGCTTTGGATTTTTACTGAGAGATATAGGACTCTCCCTTATACTTAAACAATTAAAAACTATTGTAGCAATTTAATTTGTCAAATTTCAATATTGTTGTATTTCAGAGAATATGGAAGGGAAGAGAGAGGGAGCAATGACAACTGGGAGGAGTAGTCAGAAAGCACAGTATTTATTGATTAAATTATCCCTCTTTTATGGGTGAAGTTTATGGTGTACTAAAACAATAGTTATTGTAAACATCAAAGGTCTTTGGTCACAGATCATCATAACATATGTTACATCAGTCAAAAGCTTAAAATATTTTAAGAATTACCAAAATGTGACACATAGAAAAGATATAAACATGTGCTGTGGAGAAAAAAATGGTGCTGATAAAGTGGTATAATGCAGTTTCCACAAGCCTTCCATTTCTTAAAAAAGTAAAATATCTGAAAAACATTATAAAGTGAATTGTAATAAAATGCGGTATTCCTGCATATGCATACATATGTATTGTGTATGAGTTTGTGTGTGTATTGCATTTATGTATGCATGCACATATCTCCAAAGATTTAATCACATGTAATTTGCAGTCTTTGACAATAGACAAAGGAAATAAGAGATAAAGCCATTTGCCCATGCTCACATAGATATCAATATAAATACATAGGTTTTCGTGAATCCAAGTTCACCAATATATGTGCTTCACAGCATATTCTCTCTATGTCTCTCTCTTTCAACAAAACTATATAGTCTATTTGCCAATCTTTGGAAATAACTTTTTTTTGATCTTCAGTGAGTAATACCACCACCACCACCAACAAGAAAGACATATTCAAGTTTACTTGTGATATCCAGGAAGTAAATTAATCCAAATTCATCACGGAAATGTTCTTTATTGGTAAGGAGACTGATTAAGCTAATTTTATATTCAATCTAGAATGCTAAATTTAATTTCTATGAAAAAAAAACTTTATATATAACTATTTTGAAGGTAAAACCAAGGCAAATACAAGGGAACATATATTACCTATGCAATTTTTTTGGAGTATATGAAGGTAATACTGAAAAATTAATCTTGACTTTACTTCCATTGATAATATTAACAGAGACTAATATGAGATCTTGAACTTGAGTATTGTTTTAATAATCTGCATAAGGACCATGTTATTATCAATTCTATTTTAATCCACAATTGTAGTAGCTCTTTTCTTAATCACTGGCAATAGTATAATAGCCAAAAATAAATATGTAACTAAATATTATCCTCTATGATTATGCAGGCTAGCAGTTAGGCAGCTGCATTTAGTCACCTTCCTTATGATTAGGAACAAAACAAGGGAGATTGATTTCAATAAGATTACATAGAAATACTAAAAATAATCCTTTAACATATTTTTGAAGAGAAGATTTTGAATGTTATACATAAGTCAGAGTGCATGTCGTCTCGATGTTTGTAACAGCAAATATTAGGTTTGTTACTATTGAAGCACAATGAAAAATAGAAGAATATTCTTTTATCATGTAAAATAGCAATGAAATTTTCAGAGACAGAGACAAAGAGGGACAGAAAGAGTACTTTGCCCAAGGTATGTGTGAGGTTTAATTGGAATTCTCCTGTTATCTCGATGATTTTACCAGATTGTGAACTTTACATTGTGGCTTTATAATCTAATACAACCAGAAGGGGTTTGGAAGTGATAATCAAGACTTTTAATTTTATCTCCCAGCATTTGCATTGTATCTAATTAGCTCCTTTATGAGAAGTCTGATAACATCTACTTATTATGTCTCATGACTAGGATTGTTTCCTAAGAAGAATTGGTAGGTTAGCACTATCCTCTTGATGCTTCCTACTGGGTAGACTTAATTGCTGAGGTCTACCTCCACCACAAGATTAAATGGCTGTGTCACACACTTGGGGGACGTGTTGTTCCCAGGAGTGTCTCTTTTCTTACAACATGTAATAGGGGCTTCCTTTAGAACTTAAACTCTTTTTCACCTTTGCATTCTTGTTTTTTTTTTTTCCTTTGTTTGTGTTCCCACCTGAGAGACTTTAAAAGTATAGGAAGCAGAGAGGCATGATTTCTTATCTTTCAGGAACTCCTAATGACTTTCTTACCTTAAAAGCCCATGTAAAAGTGCATGTATTTGCCTCATGGTCCAAATGAGAAATTCTGAGACAATTAGAATTGTCAGTAACACTCAGATTCCAACCTTCAGGGTTGCTTAATGACAGTATCATATTGAGTACTTGTTTGGGGGGAAAGGTCATCTTATAAAAAAAGGTGTGTATTATAGACAGCATGTGACAGGAATATCTACTTTTAGTCTCAGAGGTGAGATTTCTGGTCAATGGCCCCATTTCAGGTTGCTAGTCTTACATCTAAAGTGTTTAGTCCTCTAGCTGGTTAATAACAGATTTCATGTGACAAGAATATTCATTATATTAAAATTTGTCGTAGTGAATAGCTAGAAACATTATATATCAAATGTTTGGGAACTGGCTAATCATATTATGACAGATGAACTTAAAGCATTATTCTGATACAATAAATTACAAATGGAAAGAATTTAATAAACATATAAATAATTATATACATTTATGGAAAATAATAGAATCATAAAAAGTTTTTAAAAATCACTATAATAATATAAATAAGACAATAAAGTTCAAAATGTTGTAGAGTGTTGCTTCTAAATTACTGAAGCTTACATATTTCTTTTCTTTGTGTTAAAAAATGGAAAATAATAGTAACCATAAGTCATAGCTTTTTCCCTCCTCCTCACGTCTTTATTTTATTTTATGTGGGGGGGAAGGGGGATATAGTCTCATTATACAGCTTGAGATATAAATAGTTGTTTCAGTTTGACTCCAACAGCAAAAAGCAAACGAAACAGAAATCCACATGCTAGTGCATACCCTGTTATATCTTAACAAGACAATTGATTATTGCGTCAATGAACAACTTCATTGTAACATGACTATGGTTAATTAAAGACAGAACAAGGTTACCTATTAATATAACTATAAGTACCATGGATGGCATACTTAAAGGCATAACAATTGCACTAAAGGTTCACTTCCTTTTGTAGATGATGCATATTTAGTATATTCTTTCTTTCTGGAGGACCCCTAGGTTGAGCAGTGGCTAAAGTACTCATCCTGGACTAAGGAAGACCTGAGTTCAAATTGAGCCTCAGGCATGTACTACTTATGTGCCTCTTAGAAAGTTACTTAACCCAGTTTACCTCAGTTTACTCATTTATAAAATGAGCTAAAGAAGAAAATGACATATCACTCCAGTATTTCTCCTGAGAAAACCCCAAATGGTGTCATTGAGAGTCAGATATGACTGAAAAATGACATAACAATAATAACAAAAACAACATGAACTTCATGAGGAATGATGGCTTGTGGTAGAACTGGGGCCACAATTGAGGAAGGGTAGTAGATATTTCCTGAAATTTTTGAGGTGAGCATCTGGTCCCTATTGTAGTCACATCCTCTTTCTCCATCCCACCCTTTTGTTAGGCAGAGATATATAAAATATAAAGAAGTTTATCCTGGGAGAACTAAATAAGAAGTTTCATTTTAGAAGCTGTGATCCTCCAGTCAAATACTTTCTTAATCCTGTAGGTTGTTTCTGTGAAAAGTAGGGAGAAAAGTAGATCTCGCTTCATGATCTATATCTTGCCCTGTGACCCAGATACTATTGAGAAGAAAGTAAGTCTGAAAATTTTGCACAGCTCTGAACAAAAATGACAACATGAAAAACAGATGATATAACAGCTAAAATACTAATATAGAAGATGCAGTAGGAGAATTTTATTTTTTTTTTATTCTTTATAGGTTTGACTACATCTGGAGAATTGTTTTCACTTCTGAGGAGATGAATGATGTTTCCCATGATGCTGAAAGGAAAGGAGTTAGGCTATATCACATTTGGAAATTTCATTTTTTTTTCAGTCAGTCAAAAAACATCTATTAAGTGCCTACTATTTCCCAGACATTGAGGATATAAAGAACATACTCTTGCCCTTGAATGATGTTAAACACACAAAATAAATAAATTCTGTAGGTTTGTCATTTACTTGTCATTATGTGTCTGAACTTCCCAGAAACCTTTTGTTCACCCTCCCTTGATATAAATAAACCTTTCAACAAAATACCTTGTCTCATAATGGTATAAGGTACTGTTTCTCTTTATTTTCTTTCTCTCTTTTTCCCATCTCTGTATCCATGAGATTTTCCTCTACAATATGCTACCGATGCAGATCATATTTATAAAGTTGTTAATACAATGTCTATTGGCTAGCAGGTAGTTAATAAATGCTTTTAAAATTTTCCCATGCTACCACTACTGCTATTGCTACAAGTATAACTAAGATAACTCTTACTACTGTTTCTACAACTATTTTTAATATTGATATTCTTCGGCCTCCTCCTCTTCCTACTACTCCTTTTGCCATTGCTATTACTACTACCATTACATATGTAAAATTATTTGGGAAGACTAGATCAGAGAATGAGCATAACATTAAAGGATTTTGCACCATTCATAAAAGTATGAGGAATTTCATGAGGTGTTCAGATGATAAAATGAAGAGAGAAAAGGAATACTCTCAACTTGAAGTAAACACTTAATAAATATTTTATTATAAGTTTGGTTAATTAGAATGATTATTGTCAGTAATTATTTTAAGTGTTGTCATGGGAAAGAAAAATGAGATTTATTGTGCTAATGATTAGAAGGTGAAAAATGATATAGAAGAAAATTTTAGCTTTCTACAAGGAAAAAAATTTTTCAAAATTTTTTTTCTAATGTTTAAAGATCTTCCTATTAATGTAATGCTTTCCCTTTCTTTAAAGGTCTTTCTCTTCATCATTCTTTAGGGATGCTATGAAATGCAGCCTCTATCAGGTACATATTGACCTAGAGGACATCTAAGGTTTATTTCTAATCTGAGACTCTGTGATATTAAAGTAAGGTGAATTACAATGCACATAGATCTGTCCAAAATACACTGAGAAGTAAGTGGTGTAATATCAATTTGAGGGTACCATGAAAGAACCTATGGTAATCCTTTCAATAATTTTGTCAAACTTTCTGACTGAGTTAATTCAGAAGTGGATCTATTTCCTGAATTCACATCAGGCTTTACTGTCAGTTTCAGGAATATGATTTTATAATTTTTATGCTTTGATCATTAGCTCTATTAAAAAGAAATTATAGTGAGGCAGTCAAGATGGTGGAGCAAAGATGGGGACTTGCATGATCTCCCCCCTAAATCCCTCCAAATAGCTTTAAAAGTTTAATATAAACAAATTCTAGAGTAGCAGAACCCACAAAAAGATGGATTAAAACAAATTTTCTGGTCAAGAAAAGATGGAAAATTGTCAGTAAAGGTTTGTGGTATAAGGGTAAGAGAGGACAATAGTCCAGCACAAAACACATCAGATAAAACGGGGCCCCAGCAAACCAACAGTAGGTTTCAAGGTGACTGAATCATATGCAGCAATGTTGTTTTTCAGACCTCTCAGCCCACAGACATAAAAGAAAACTTAGAAGGTCGGGAGCAAGAGTCCTCTTTCTGGGAGAGAGAGGAGCATAGTCCAGTGAAAGGCCATAAAAGCATGACCCCTACCCAGTAAAATGCAAGCAAGCCTTGGGAGTGACTGAATCAGCAGTGGCAGTGGTAGTGACTGCTTCAGGAGTTCTCAGCTCACATATGGTAAGGGTTTTGAACAGCTGATCACAAAGAGATTGCATGATTCTTTTTGCTAACACTGAGTAAAGATTCTGTTTTTTGCTCATACATGGATCCATGTCTTGGGTGGCAGTTACAAGGTAAAGAATAGTACTAACATAGCAGAAATTGTAGTAAGAGTGGAAGGGCAGAGAAAAGTGCTTATGGTCTCTCACAGTATAACTCTAATCATGGTAGTGTATCTGAGGACTGCTGCTGTTAATAATTTTAAAGATCTAATTACATAATGAACTCTATTCTGAAATTAACAAAACATTGTTCAATGAAGCATAACATTCATAGAAGCATTCTTAAGTGAAATGTATCATCTAACCCATACATACACATATACATACATAATACATACATATGTAATATATATATACACACACACACAAATATGTGTATATAGGCATATATATATACCATCAATATGTCATATGGCACATAGATATATTGTATTCAGTAACAAAGCCCCAAAACATATGTTCATACAATTAGGGGATCCCATGGTAAAGCCTCCCCTAGCACAACACATCCTGAAGAGGTAGCAGTAAATACAAATACTATTCACCCCTGGGTTACATAAAGTCACAATGACTTTAATCACTACACAGTGTCCTAGTAAAGTACTCTCTCTTCTTGACTCAAGACTGGTGTATCAGCAATGCAATATTCGCAATGCCTATGATAATTGTAAATATGCTGATGTGGTTATTAATCACAAAATATATCAGGCTTGCTATATGCGGGATAAAGCTAGAACATTTATTAAAATACCAAAAGACTGAGTCCCAAAACCAGAAAGTCAAAGCCATGAGAGTAGTTATGATATTGGCACAGGTAGATAAAGTAGACAGCACCCACATTCTCAAGCCTTTAAAACAGATCAGGCTGCCTCAGGCAAAGGTCTTCCTCTCCCCATTCATAGCAACTACTCAGCATCCAGGAAGTGTATTCCTAGCATCTCGGGCCCCTGGCAGTCCTCAGCAGGAGTCCTTACCAGAAATTCTGGCTGGCTCAAAAAGGGGTTCGCGCCTCCACCTCCACCTCGGCACTACCGCTAGCACTGCCGCTGCTTCTGCTACTGCTGCTGCCGTCGCTGCCACTGCAAGCCACTGTAGGAACTCTAGCTTGGTTTCTGCTTCCTCTTGCCCCACCCCTTCCTGGACATCAGCAAGTCCAATGGGGCATGGAAGATCTTTAAATCCAATAACCCTTACATTCGGCCCCAAGATCTTTCATGTCCCTTCCTTGGCAAAAATACATTAGAAATAACTGGTGTCAACAGAATTTCACAACAATATAACAAGGATAGCACACAATAAACACAGAAAACCATATTTTAGTGTGGGGCTTGAGCACAAGCTCCCCATCATTCCCCCCACCCCGAACAAATGGGGCCTCAAAGTCTTGGGGTAAGGGGTGAAGGTCTCTTCTTCCATGGCTACTTGCTGTTGAAATAGGATGTAGAGCTGTCCCTGTCTCAAGGGGTCCCATTTGAGAGGTAAGTTCTTAATATGCTTGATGCCAGGTCCAAGGGTGACACATCACGGTTGCAGACAGGGGGTGACATCCAGCTTAAGCTATCAGGCATCTACATGTGGAGGGTATCAAGACTGCGGAAACAAATGCAGCAAACAAGGTAAACAGAAAAAAAGTCAAGAAGAAGCAAAGAGACAATAACCAGATTATTGTAGTCTCACTCACGGTAGAATAAATGAGTTAAGGGTACAATTTTGTAATCATCTTCTCCAGAATACACAACAGTTACAGTGTTATCCCTCCCATGTGCTTTAATGTCTGCAGCCTTTGGAACATCATCTGTCTTCCGTTTTACCCATACTTTAGCTCCTGGTTTTATTCTATCAGTAGAACCAAATCCTTCAGATCCTCTGACAGTTATTTTGGAAGGAGGGTCAGTTTTTACAAGTGGTATTCTTTTACAGGGAATGATAATCACTTGAACTATCCTATCATTTTTAAGAATCTGTATTGGCCCTTCACCTAAATTATGGAATGTTACAACAACAATTTCTCCTTGATAATTAGAATCTATTACTCCAGCCAATATATGTATTCCTTCAGCTACTAATCCTGATTTGGTTAAAATCTGTCCAAAGTGATTTTTAGGGATCCTTATGCATATCCCAGTGGAGATTTTTTCTTATTTCTTTTCTGTCCAACCAAAAGGCCTCTAAACAATGTAAATCATATCCCACCGAGCCAGGTGTTCATGGCTACGGTGCTGGGACATCTGGCCTCAAGGTCCAGTACTCAATATTTGGGATCTTATGTGTTTGTTGTTTTCTAATTTGCAGATTTGGGGTCATCATTCTGGCTAGAGATATTTGTACTTGTACTTGTACTTCCTCCCAATGGTCTATTACTCAAATTACGTAAAGCCATGAACAAATTATCCTTCCAATGTCAATATGTATTATTAGAACTTAACTTCCTCAACTGTTCTTTCAGTAATCCTTTCATTCTTTCAATTAACCCAGATGCTTCTGGATAATATGGAATATGATATATCCATTCTATATTGTTTAGTATACACTACTTCTCTATTTCATTGCCTTTGAAATGTGACCCATTATCACCTTGGATCTGCATTGGGGTTCCATAGGATAGACTTATGAGATCTAGAGTTTTACAAGTGTTTTTCAGAGTTGCATTCTTATAAGGACAAGCCACTAGTACACCTGATCAAGTGTCAACATAAGCACATATAAATCTGCATCCTTTATCTAGTGGTAGTGGACCAATATAATTATTTGCCAGATTTGAGGTGGGACTTTTCCTCTTGCTATCTCTCCAGTTTCTACCTGAGGAACAGTTTACTCCTTGTCCAATTGACATATATGACATTCCTCTGCTATCTGTTTTAACAGTGAATGAGCGATACTAATACCTCGATCTTGTGCCCACTGGTGTGTGGCCTGGACCCCCAAATGGCCTGCTGTTTGGTGGACCCATTTTGCTAATACCGGATCATCAGTTGTTGTCAAAGTAGGTACAATATGTTCAGTAGCAATCTTCGCCAGTCGATCAGCATGAGCATTGTACTCACGTTCTGGTGTGGTAGGGGCCATGTGAGCATCTACATGAAAAACTGACAAGTCAGTGACCAAAGATATATTCCAGATATCTTCCCATAATTCTTTGCCACAAATTTGTTTGCCATGAATTTCCCAATTTTCATTTTTCCACATGGGCATCCATGTAGCTAACCCATTAACTACCCCCCATGAATCAGTGAATATATGACACTGTCCTCCTTGTTATATTTTGATGGCTTGATATACTGCCATAAGTTCAGCATATTGGCTACTTGCACCTATCCCAGCACTTTCCAAAGTCCTTCTAGTACATGGGTTATAGGCCACTGCTTTCCAATGTCTTTTTTGTCCCAAATATTTTGCTGTCCCATCAGTAAACCATGCATTTCTCTTTTGTTCCTCAGTTAACACATCATATCCCTCATTCCATTTTACAGTGGATTGTACCAACTGTTGCTTTTACTCAGGGGGTGTGTCATTCCTCTCAATTTCTATGTTTGCTACAGATTCATGTAGAGCAAGAGACTCTGCTTTTGCCTGTTTTCGCTCTATTTTGAATATACCTCTTCCATTTGATTATACTAGACTCTTGGGCATGTCCAAATCTGTGAGAAGCTGGGGTATTCATTACCCAGGTCATAATTGGGATTCCAGGTCTTACTATCACTTCATGGCCCAGAGTCAGTTGTTCAGTATCCACCAAAGCCCAATATGCAGCTAACAACTGCTTTTCAAAAGGTGTATACTGGACTCCAGATGAAGGGAGCTTCCTACACCAAAACCCGAAAGGTACATTTAGGCTTTGTTGTTTTTGCCATAAGCTCCAGTTTGCATAATCATCTTGTACAGTCACTTGCAATTTCACTGGACTATTTTGCATGGGCCACAAATCTAGCGCCAATTGTATGGCAGCCTTGGCTTCTTCAAAAGCTTTACTATGCTCAAGTCCCCAATCGAATTCATATTTCTTCTGTGTGACTCTATATAAAGGTTTTAAAATCTGTCCCAAATGTGGAATGTGGTGCCTCCAGTATCCAAACAATCCTATGAGTTTTTAGGCCTCTTTCTTATTGGTAGGGGTAGGAAAATCCTGAATCTTTTGTCGGGCATGAGGAAGAATTTCCCGTAGCCCCTTGTTCCATTGTATACCCAAAAATTTCACATTTTGAGCTGGTCCATGAATCTTTGCAGGGTTAATTTCCCACCATTTACTTTTCATATGCTCAATTGGAAGGGTCAAACTCCTTTCCAATTCTTTTGCATCTTTTCCCTGTATCATGATATCATCAATGTAGTGGGTAAGCTGTGTACCAGGTAGCTTTAATTAATCCAACTTTTCAGCCACAATCCTGTGACAAATAGTGGGGCAATGTGTGTACCCTTGTGAAAGTATATTTTCTACCCTGCCAAGTGAAAGCAGATTGGTTCCATTGTTTAGGGTCTATTGGCATGGTGAAGAAGGCATTTGCCAAGTCAATAACTGCATACCAAGTCCCAGCATATTTCTGGATCATTTCTATTAAGGTGATGGTATCTGGAATAGCAGCATACAAAGGAGGAGTCACCTTATTGAACTGTATATAATCCACAGTCATTCTCCATGTCCCATCTGATTTTCTTACTGGCCAGAGAGGATTATTTCATCTTGTGGTTGTAGTGACTAACACTCCTGCTTCAACATATTCCTTTATAGTAGTGGTAATTTCATCTTGCCCACCTGGCACACGATACTGTTTTAAAATAATTACTTCAGAAGGTTCAAGTAAAGTGATTGGGTCCATTTTTGTTTTTCCCTCTGAAACTGTATTAATTTCTATCTTCCTTACAGCAAATTGGTATCTTCCTTCAGGTAAATTCAGAGTCATGCCTCTCAATATATCTATTCCAATGATATATTCAGGAATGGGTACAACAACCACAGTATATTCTTTCTTAGGTAACTGCCCAATTTTCATTGTTATTTTAACTTGTCTGGCTGATATTTCAGCTTCTCCTAGACCTGTATTGGTAATAGGAGTTCCATGTTTAAACTTATCAGGATTTCCATAGATAAGTGTGTCCTCAGCCCCAGTATCCAGCAGTGCCCTAGTCACAGTAGTTGATCCATTCTTCCAATATATTGTTAAACAAATATGGGGTCTGCAATTTCTTCTGTATATTTCTTTAATTTGGGCTGGGGCTTGGCCTATCTCCTATTCTCCCTGAAGGTGGGGCAAACTTGGATACAAAGATTCAGATTCAGGAGTACCTGCAGGGGTGGTTCCTGCTTCCCTATTCATTCTAATGCTAAGTACCTTTTCTTGTTACAGCTTATGCAGCTCTTTAGTTGGAATATCTTCTATTCTTCTAAAGTCCACCCCTGCTCTTAATAGAGAAGTAAACAGTTCCCTTCTTTTAGGTCTATTTTGTCTCTGAATCCTCTGGCTGTTTACTCTTCTCTCTCGAGGCAATTTGTCTTTTTCCCATTCCTCTAGCTCACTTAATTGTGAAATTTTATCCAGAACCTCTGAAAGAGGGTACCCTATTTCTCCAATTAATAGAGTCAGAATTAGGTGCTTATAAGCAGTAGGAGCCATCTTCACTATGATATTTCTATAAGGAACTCCCAATTTGAAACTATGCCCAAAGTACTAAAAAAACATTCATAGTCTTTGATCTGCAAACCCAAACTAGTTTTGTATTCTAAAAGAGGTAAAAAAAAAAGGAACTAAATGTTCAGAAATATTCATAGCAACTATTTCTCTGGGTAAAGAATGAGAAGTTGAGGATTATGCCTATCATTAGGGGAATGAGTAAACAAGCTTTTGTATGTGATTGTAAAGGAATACTATTTTACTATGAGAAATGATAAGCAGGATGCTCTCAGAAAAAACCTGCAAAAATATGCATGAGTTGATGCAAAGTTAAATATACTTTGTACTAAGTAGCAGCAATATTGTAAGATGATGAGCCATGAACAACTTAGTTATTCTCAGCAATACAATTATCCACCACACATCTAAAGGGCTTTGGATGAAAAATGCTATCCATCTCCAGAGAAAGAACTGATGATATCCACATATGTATTGAAATATCCTTTTTCAATCTTATTTTTCTTGAGTTTTTTTTTTTTTCTGGTCTATGTTTTCTTACATAACATGACTATTAGGAATTTGTTTTGCATAAATACCACTTTATAACCTATATGGAATTGTTTGCCTTCTCAACTTGGGGTGGGGTGATGAGGATTGAGGAAGAGATAGAATTTGGAACTCAAAGATTTAAAAATAAAAATTAAAATTGTCTTTTATATGTAACTGGGGGGGGAATAAATAAATACTAAAAAAGCTTAAGAAAAAAGAAAAATTTTGTAGTCCATTGATACTTACCACTTTGTGTCAAAGGTCATTTATATCTATATTTCTTAATCTTCTATTCTGAAATCTAAGCTTTTTAATAAAGGAATGCTTTATTCAATGTTTTTTTTTTGTAGTTCTGAAAGATGTCTTTCAATTGATATAAATATTATATTTATATTTATATTCAGGGTTTTCTTCCTTTTCATTCTTAAGGTTTCATTGTTCTGATACTAAAAAAGGTTATGTATCTGCAGAAGTGCTAGTCCATTAACATTACCTCTCTATATCCTACTTATATTAATTTACTTTTTAAGTGCCACAACAAACTACAAAACAAGTATTCTATAGATCTAGAAAAAAATAACAAAATTTATCTGGAAGAAAAAAATATATGGAATATCAAGGGAATTAATGAAATTAAATGCAAAGGAACGTGGCCTAGCCATACCATATCTAAAAATATATTATAAAGCAGCATCCATCAAAACTAGTTGTTGCTGGTTAAGAAATAGAGTGGTGGATCCATGGAGTAGGTTAGGTACACAGGACATAGTTGTCAATGACTACAGTAATTTTCTCTTCTATAAGCCAAACGATTCTGGCTTTTGGGAAAACAACTCACTATTTGACCAAGACCTACTGGAAAAATAATATGACAGAAATTAGGTATAGACCACTATCTCATGCCATATACCAAGACAAGGTAAAAATGGGTACATGATATAGAAATAAAAGATGATACCAGAAGCCATTTAGGAAAGAAAGGAATAGTTTACCTGTCAGATTTAAGGAAAAGGGAAGAATTTGTGACTAAACAAGAGATAGAGAACATTATGAAATACAAAATGGATAATTTTGATTATATTAAATTTAAAAGTTTTTTGAATAAATAAAACAAATGCAACCAAGATGAGAAGTAAAGCAGAAATCTTGGGAACAATTGTTAAAGTCAGCATGTCTCATAAAAACCTTATTTCTAAATTATATAGAAATCTGAGTTAAATCTATAGGAATACAAATCATCCCCCAATTGATAAATGGTCAAAGGATATGAATAGTCTGTTTTCAGATGAAAAAATTAAAATTCTCTATAGTCATTTGAAAAAAAATGCTCTGAATCATTATTGATTAGAGAGATGCAATCAAAACAACTCTGAGGTACCACCTTATGCCTATTAGTTTGCTAATATGGCAAAAAAAAAAAAGGAAATTTAAAATGTTGGAGAAGGTATGGGAAAATTGGAACACTAATGCATTGTTGGTTGAGTTGTGAACAAATCCAACCTTTCAGGAGAAAAATATGAATGTATACCCAAAGGGCTATAAAACTTTGCATACTCTATGACCCAGTAATACCATTACTTTGTATTACAAAGAGATCACAGAAAAAGGAAAAAAACCCACATATAGAAACATATTTAAAGTAGCTCTTTTTATGGTGGAGAAAAATTTGAAATTGAAGGAATGAATGCCCTTCATCATGGAATGACTGACCAAGTTGTGGTATAGAAATGTAATGGAATTCTATTGGGTTCTAAAAAAAAAAAAAGATGAACAGGCTGATTTCAGAAAAATCTGGAAAGATTTACATGAACTGATGCTGAATGAAGTGACTAGAACCAGGAGAACATTGTAAACAGTAACAACATGTTATGATGAGCAGCTTTGACAGACTTAGCTCTTCCAATCTGTTCTCTGATCTCAGACAATTCTAAAAAAAATTTGTGATTGAAAATGCTATACACATCCAGAGAATGAACTATGGACACCAAATGCAGATCAAAGCATACTATTTTTCTCTTTTCTTCATTCTTTTTCTTTCTCGTGTTTATTTCCCCTTTTCTTCTGATTTTTTTTTCAAAGCATAACTAATGTAGAACTATGTTCAATATGAATGTTTACTTGTATAAGCTATATCAGACTGCATACTGTCTTGGGTAGGGGGAAAGTGAGCAGGAAAAAAAAATTGGAAGTTAAGATTTTATAAAAATGAATGTGGAAAAATAAAAAAAAATTGTCACTAAAAAAGCTATAATTTCCCCCCACTATATTGCTTCCAGAGATTTAACATAACTAATGTTTCTAAAATTATATTCATCCTCTTATTATTTTCCTTTTTCATGGATGGATTTATTGAGCTCTGATAGGGGAAAATTATGGTCCCCCAGTACTATACAGTGTTTTTTCCTACTTCATCCTACAATTCATTTATCTGAATTTTTTCTTTAAAAATTAGGATTCTATATCTTTTGATCAATATATGTACTTTGTTTTTGTTTTTCTTCATTGTCTATGGCATCCTTTAGGAAAATCTAGTTTTCCTTTGTTTCTTCCATTCATTCATTTCAATTATGTCCAACTCTTTCTCAGCCCGTTTGGGTGTTTTTTGGCAAAGATGCTGGAGTGGTTTGCCATTTCTTCCTCCAGCTCACTTTACAGATGAGGAAACTAAAGAAAACAAGGTTAAGTGACTTGACCATGGCCACACAGTAAGTAAGTGTCTGAGGACATATTTGAACTAAGGGAGATGAATCTTCCTGAATATAGGCCTCTCACTCTATTGACCATGCCACATTATGTACCTTAGTTTTCCTACTTATCTCTTTTAATTAGGTCTAATTTTGTTTTTACTTTGTCTAAGATCATGATTCTTACCCATACCATTTTTTTAAATTTCATCTGCAACATTTTAGATTTGGCTCCTCCCCCTTATTTTCATTATGCATACATCTCTCCAGCTGAAGTGTGGTTCTTGTTACCTAGGTATATTTGGATGTTGGATTCTAATTCATTCTACAATACATTCCAATTTTATGAGTGAATGAATTCATTCAATTCCCCTCCACAGTTATGATTACTAACTGCTTTTTTCTCCATCCTAAAGTTTGTGTCTTTATCCCTTTTCTTTCTCTCTTTTTACCCTATGTCTTCTCAACTGTCTGTTTTGCTTCTGAATTACATATGTTTTATGAATTTGTAGCAATACTTTACCTCCATATTTTCATATATTATTTTGAAACTTTGGATGTTCTGTGTACAAAAGAAATTTTTATCCTGTTAGATTTTGTGATTTCTTGTAGCTGGTTATCCCTCAGAATATGAAATTATCCATTCTTAGATAGGTTAGTCCTTTCACAAGAGAAAAGCCAAATCTCATGTGTGCCAAGGACCACAGAGAAACATTATGCAGTTTAAGCTGAATAAGGATTTTCTTAAGTATAACTGACAAGTGGCTATTCAGCCTTTGATTCCTTGTGATGGCGAGTCAATTATCTCTAGAGGCAGCATGATCCAATTTTTAATAAGCAACAGAACTGCAAAACTGACATTAAACAAGATGAGTAATAGATAAGTAATAGAGGAAAATGAAAAATACTTGGAGAAAAAAGTAGTGTTAGAGTTCTTCTCGACCTTCTTCTGGACTTTATTGACTAAAGTAGTGTATTACACTGTTCAAAAGACTTTACTGAGCCAACCTCTAACCTGAGAATTACTAAACAGCATGCCATGAATAAAGTGCCAATATGTGTATGTATATCTCTATGTATCTAAGCATCTACGTATCTATGTATCTATCTATGTATCTATCTATTTATCTATCTATCTATCTATCTACATATCTATATATCCATACAACTATGTATCTATTTATCTATATCTACATATATATCCATATTTAGATAGATATAGATATCCAGATATCTATCTATATCTAGATATATCTATATATATAGAGATAACTATATAGATAAATGAATAGATCTCTCTGTCTCTCTCCCTGCCTTACTGTCTCTCAATCTCTCTGTGTCTCTCTCTGTCTCTGTCTCTGTCTCTGTCTCTCTCTCTCTGTCTCTCTCTCTCTCTGTCTCTCTCTCTCTCTCTCTCTCTCTCTCTCTCTCTCTCTCTCTCTCTGTCTCTCTTTCTTTTTCTGTCTCTCCACCACAAGGAGAGAGTGGGGGCTGAGGTAGATTATGAACAATAGTTTCACAGGACCAGAGTGGTTTCTCATGATAAACCCAGAAATGGAAGACAATACAATAATTCTGCTGTGTCATAAGACCAGAGTTCTCTAAAGAGAACACATTCTACAGTCTTTAATTCACTTCACTTAATATACACAGGTACAAGAATACCAGTGATTGTGAGGGTTGATAAAGGTTTACTCAATCATTTCAAGCTGCATTCTTAGTCTGACTCACAAAAGAAGCAATTCTGAGAACTCTAAATTTGCAATATATACATGACATATATCATGCCTAGTATTATAAAAATTGTAATTCCCTTTAAACTTATGTAAGGAGAGTTCCTCCTTGGGAATAAGCAGCATTTATAACTGCACATTGAGTGATGTCATTTTTTTTCATTGAAGCATGGAATTGTAAGCATGGCCAGTGGTTCTAACTAATTCTCTCAGTCAATTTGTAGCCAACAAATAGTCTGACATATCTGGAACTTAACTTATCTAATAATTATCCAGATCTTTCTTGGAAATTTACTCATACTTGCACCTCTCTGAGGACAGATGACCACTCTCATTGCATCTATGCATACATTGTCAACTCTAGTAACAAATGACCAATGAGTCACATAGGTTTTTCAAGCTTAACTCCAAACACACACACACACACACACACACACACACAGATATTCAAAGCCCACAAAAAAAACTTTCTTTATTCCTTTGGGGAAGAGAAATTAAACATATATTTTAAGGTATCCTTGATTAAGAGACCCAAGACTGTGGCACTAACACTTGATTTATATGTTTGTGGCTAGATAAAGAATCAAATAATGTAGCATAGTAACAGTAGTGAGGTACAATAGCAACATTAAAGCAAAGTTGTTGTAGTGACAAAAAGACCACTAATAGCAGGCCTTCCATGTCTGGGACTATTGATGCTGACCCACTCTCAGGGACCATCACTTCTGTGATCTAGTTGTTGCAGTGTTCATTCAGAGGGTGAGTTCAAAGGATCGTTGTAATGCCAAACTCAGAACCCAGCTTGCTAAGCCTCAGCTCTCGAAAACAGGTTGTCATCTAATAGGAGAAAGAGAGAGAAACAGAGGAAAGAGAGGGAAAAAGAGAGAGGGGGAGGAAATTTCCCCCTTTTGGTCAAAGAAAAGGAATCTGAAAGCATTTCTTTCCTTGTGTTCAATAAAGGAATGGTAAGTGTAAGCTAAGTTGCCATGAAAGGCCAATTGGACCAGGACAAGATCTTGAGCTTAAATCACCTTAGGGGTTAGAGTGGCAGAACAAACAATTTATTAGCCCTCCCTATAAGCAATTATGGAATGGTATTTTTCAGAGGATGTCAGTTCCTTTAGGGGACCTATTAGGGAAGTGTGTACCAGGTATCATTTCAAAACTTCCAATAGTCAAAGAGCATAAGCAGATAGAGTAGTAGGTCGTGTCTAGTCATTGTTTGTCATAAGAATAAAAGAGAGGAGGGGCAAGAATGTAGAGGGAGAAAATGACATCACAGGCTTGAATCAGGGCCTAGGTTGTTGGATACATATCAAAAGGAAAGAGAAAAGAAATATATGTGTGTGTATACACACACACACACACACACACACACACACACATATATATATATATATATATATATATATATATATATATATATACTCATTCCATGTCTGAAATCTTTGAACAGTTGTCTCTTCTGGGTTATCGCTGCTTCTGCATCCATAGTAGATTAATCTTTCCTTTCCTGGAGAGTTTTTTCATTCACTCAGGTTTTTCTTCAGATGACCCAGGAATTCACATCCACATGTTTGGAATCTGTGGGAGTAGTCAGAGGAACCTGGTAGGGGCCCTTAGATACAATGATTGAATGATCAGAATGGGGCCAGTTTTCAAATAATTCATAAAGATTGCATGAGACTTACAATTGTGAGAAAACTCCTTGAATTAATCTTCGGATCTGAGTTTCTGGTTAACCTAACATGCGTTCTTTATTAAGCATCTCAAAACAGTACAGAGAGATGGTTCAGTTTTCCAACTATGCAGGACTAGGTTTATACAATGCAATACATTTTTCATAAATTCATAACCATAATTATATTGAGTTAATTTTTTTCCAATATAAGCTTACAGATCAAGCTATTTAGAAAGCTACAGGGGACTAGGTCTGGGAAGGGAAATTAATATGTCATCAAGGAAAGTAGGAACATTTTATCAAAACCAGGATCTCAAGATTGAGGTCAGAAACCAGAGTCTCAAAAATTGAGACTAAAAACAAAAGAACAAAGCAACACAATGATTATCACCAATTTTAACCTATATTAAGTCTACTTATATCCTAGTAATCCATTCTGTCATTGATCCATTTAACTAGCACATTTTGAAACTCAGATTTCTCACCTGGTCCCTGGATACCTTTACTTGGAAAATAAATTTCATTCTCAGGGTACCTCTGAAGGGTGCTCAGCTTCCCTGGTCCCCAAACTAGAAATTCCTAGATAAATCTGACTTTTAATTTAATACAACCACTTAAAATGATTTTCCAATTCTTAAACTTCATTCTAGCTTATATATAGTTTGCTGTTTTTTTTCTTATCTAAATCCTATACCTAATATATGAATCTTTAAAAAAATTGAGGTAATGAGGTCTTTTGCCTTTTAAAATAGTCAGACTGATACCTTAAAAATGGGAAAATAATTTCATTTCTTTTATGATTATCAATACAATTTATGTCTAAAATCCTTAATCCAATTTTGAAAACATTTTTTCCATTTTTCAAATGCTTTATTAACTTGTGATTTACATAATTCATTTCTGCCAGATTTTGAGTTACAGATTTTCTCCCCATTTTTCCTTTACCCACCACCGCAAAATAGCATTCCCACAGGATATACCCTCCTCCAATCTGGTGTCTCCCATATTTTCTCCCATACCCTTTTCAACTTTTCCAGTGCATAGTGGATCTCTATGCCCCAGTGCCTGTATATCTTATTTCCCAATTAAATGTAAAATAGTATTAATAATAATATATTTATATATATAAATTTTATAAATTTTTAAAAATGTGTAAATTTTCAAAATTTTAAAAATATTTTCAGAGTCAATAATTCATTTGTTATTGATTAGAAGAGAGTCAGTAATAATAATTTGAGATGCCCTAAGTATAGATATTTCTATACTTCATCAATCATTTAACTGTAATGTATTAATTCACAATTCAATTCTTTTAAATAGGTAAAAATAAATTTTGCCATTTCCAGAATTCTGTATACCTCTAAGTAAAAGTACTGATGCAATATGTCTTTTTCAATTATAAAGAGTACTGATCTTGCAATATTTAAGAGCAAGAGATAGTGAGGGTGACAGCATAGAAAATGGACAGTTTTGATTACAAAAAAGAAAAAAAACTTTTGTACAAACAAAACCAATGCAGCTAAGATTGAAAGAAAAATAAGAAATTGGGGAGAAGCGGATCACAGAAAGTTTCTCTGATAAAGAAACCATTTCTAAAATATGTTGAGAACATATATATTTATTTGTAAATATTTGATTTCAAAACTTTGAATTCCAGATTCATTCCCTTCCTCCCTTGTCACACACCTTTACTGGGAAGATAACCAATTCAGTATAGGTTGAACATGTGAAGCTAATGCAGAACAATAACATAGTAGATATACTGTAAAAGAGTGAGTATATTTCCCTCCCTCCTATCCCACCTCCCACTCGTTCTATTCTCTACTTGATCCCATCCATTTTCAAAAGTGGGTGCTTCCAACTTCCCCCCCAGCCTGCCTTCTCTTCCATCATCCCCCTTCAGATCCACTTCCCCCCTACTCTACTTTAGGGTGAGAAACCCTATTTAGTGTGTATTTCATTCCCTCCCAAAGCCAAATTCAACAAAAATAAGGTTGACCCATTCCCTTTTGCCTTCCTATTCTTCCCCTCCATTGTAACCACTTTCCCTTTCCTCTTCTTTATGAGATAGTTTTCCCCATTCTGTCTCTCCCCATCTCCTCTCATTTTATTCCTTTCTCACCTCTTAATTTCACCTTTTAAGTATCATCCCTTCTTGTTAAATTGGTCCTGTGACCTCTTTCCATGTATACCTGTAAACGTATATGCACACATACACATATGTATTCATATGCCCATATGCCCTTATACACATACATTATATACATACATACATACATACATATATATATATATATTCCCTTCAACTATTTTCATACTGACAAGTTTCAACAGTTACAAGTATGGTTTTTCCATCTGGGAATGTTAACATTTCAACTTTGATAAGTTTCTTATGACTTCCTTTCCCTGTTTGTCTTCTCATGCTTCTTATATCTGAATGTCAAATTTTCTATTCAACTCTTGTTTTTTCATCAAGACTGCTTGAAAATCTTCTCTTCCATTGAATGACCATATTTTCCCCTGAAACATGATGCTCACTTTTGCTGGGTAGGTGATTCTTGGTTTTAATCCCAGGTCCTTTGACCTCCAGAATATCACATTACAACCCCTTTGATCCCTCATTGTAGAAGCAGCTGTATGCTGCATTATCCTGATTGTATTTCCATGATATTCAAATTCTTTCTTCTTGTCTGATTGTAATATTCTCTCCTTAATCTGGGAATTCTGGAACCTGGCTATAATATTCCTAGGAGTTTTCTTTTGGGGATCTTTTTCAGGAGGTGATCGGTGGACTTTTCCAACCTCTTTTTGCCGTCTGGTTCTAAAACATCTGGGTAGTTTTCTTTGAGAACTTCCTGGTGGATGATTTCTAGGTTCTTACTTTCATCATGGCTTTCAGGTAGTCCAATAATTTTTAAATTATCTCTCCTGGATCTATTTTCCAGATCAGTGGCTTTTCCCATTAGATATTTCACATTGCCTTCTATTCTTTCATTTGTTTGAATCTGTTTAACAGCGTCTTGATTTCTCCTCTGACAAATTTGACTTTTTAAGGCATTCTTCTCCTCATTGCCTTTTTGAGTCTCTTTTGCCATTTGAGTTAGTCTATTTTTCAAGGTGTTATTTTCCTCAGTCAGGCTGTTGATTCTCATTTCATAATTTTATTGCATTGTTCTCATTTCTCTTCCCAATTTTTCCTCCACTTCCCTTATCTGCTTCTTAATGTCCTTTATGTCTTGTAACCATCTCCTATTTTACTTTGAAGCTTTTGGCGCAGGAGTTCTGACTTCAATCTCTTCCTCCTGTTCCATGCTTTGCTCCTTTTTGTCCCCAAAATAGGAGTGTAATGTTGGAATGTTCTGTCTGCTTTGTTTCCTTTGCCTGGTCATGTCGCCCCTCCGTCACTTGAACCCTGGGCTTTTTGCCAAAGTAGGACTCTGCCACCAGACAGGGGAGCTTTTGTCCAAAATGCTGGGGTTTTCTCAGTTGCTGGATTTATTAGATGGGTGGCCTCTCTGAAGCTTCCACACCCTCTGACAAGCTGGACACACACCCCAGGACCTCCACCCTAGACTGCAATCCAGATCCAAAGAGGTTAAAGCAAGAGCTATTACACCTCAGACTGATGCTTGGTCTCCCTACACTCTGCAGGCTAGGAGCTTAAACTGCCATGTGGTGCTGGCTGGCTGTGCCAGCACCTCAGTGGCTTCTCATCCTGGGTTCAAAAGTAAGGCACTCCCAAAGTCCAGACTGCACTGACCTCTCACTTTGTCCTTCACATCTGTGTGCTGATAAATCTGGAAACAGCCACAGCTGCTGCTGATCTGTAGTCCCTCTGGCTGGTGGCTGGTCAGGCCTGCCCTGGAGCTAAAGCCTAGGTGTGGGGCTAGGCTTGGCTCCCAGAGCACTGCACTGGCCAATTCCTGCCAGCCTCCCGGGCTGTCCTCAGTGGGAGGTTAGCTTCTCTGTGTCATTTTGCGGGTTCTGCAGCTTCAAAGTTTGTTCAGAGTCCCCTTTTAAAATGGATTTGGAAAGGTGGAACCTGGAGCCAAGGGGTGGTTGTCCTTCTACTCCACCAAATTGCCTCCTCCCCTATTTTTAATTTTAGAAAAAATAATTAATTTAATATTTATTTTAAAATATCTATTTTATCACATCTTTTTAAAAGCCTGGTTCGTAAACTAAAAGTATCCAAATTTAAAGGGAATTTTTTTCTAGCAGTATTTCCATACCAGTGTTCTTTGAAATTTCACAATAAAATGATGTAGAAATACAGTGATACAAACAATATCATGTATTTAAAACATAGAATAATATTTCAGATGACATTCATTAAGTCAGTTGCATTTACAAAATATTCCATATTAAAAGATCATTAATCTTATTACTTCTGACATTTTTAAACCAACTCTAGATTAATAAAAACTACATCCAATGAATGAAATAATAATAATAAAAGCTCAACATATACCAATCACCTTTATAAGGACTTTCCAATCATTTTATTATTTTGATCCTCACAACCCTGGGAGGCATGTACCTTTGTCGTTTTCTTTTTTACATATCAGGAAACTGAGACAAACAGAAATAAGATAACTTAGTGGAGATTATATAGCTAATACATTTCTGCAACTGGAATGTAATTCAATTTCCCCTACCTTTTTTAGCATTTTCTTTTAACACCTGTATTTGAGAACCTGTTTTGAATGAGACCAGTTAACAGAAAAAGAATGAGTGTTTCTGTATTGGAGGAGAGGGTCAAACAAAATCTTTGCTTTAAACAATATTTTCACTATCAAGGGAAATTTAACAAGAGGGGGTTACAAAGTGCAAAATTTAAACTTATTTTTTCTCTCTTACTCAGTTATTACTTCCAAGTTAGTTACCTTCCTTCATTAACCTAAAGCAGTGAATTATCTATTCTCAGGGAAATTACAAATGCCATTTTAACTTTTATAGAGTTTTAATTTGTATCTTTCCTTAAAGCAAATTCTACCAGGTGGTAGTCTAAAACCTACTAAAATATTTCAGAAGGAAATGCATTCCTGGAATTACTCAAAACCCCAGGAGTTCTCCCATGCAATCTTAAAATGATAAATTTCTTTTTAATGATTAATCTATTTAATTTTCAAAATCTACCAACATTTTTTGCAGTTCTACAAACTTTCATTATCTGACTTAATTTCTATAATTCCAATGCAGTTAAATCTGAACTGAAGGAAAATATTTTTTTTCTCTTTTCTTAGAATCTAATCTCCCCGAGAAAGCCTAAAGTGGGAATTTCTCCTTCTTACAGGGAAAATTGCTTCAAATATGAAAGTTAATTCATCTTCCCCAGTGTTCTAAACTCTTTGGATATCCCTTAGCAATTTTTCTTGTTGACTGTATTTTAAATCTCTCAAGGGAACAGAATCTGCAATCATCACACACACAGCATAGACATTTTACATTTTATAAAGACTCAAACATAGACCAAATGATAAGATAGACACATAACTGCATTTAAGCTTTTCTTAAGGGCATCTAAGTTTCAAAAGGATTTTTGTTTGTGGTTTTTTAGTAGCCATTTATTGAAAGTACTCCATTTGGGGTATTTAATTTTCTTGACAGCTTCATCAAGACAGTTGTCAAATCATCTATTTTCCCTAACCAAATGAACCACAAGTTGGTCACAGTGATGAGAGTCATCTTAGTTCAATTTCTGCTACTTAATTACATACCTGCATATTAGGGGACCCTGATTCAGAGTGTAGGATGTTGTTTTCTGAGGTGGATTATCATTCAAATCATCTTTACATGTCTAAGAGGAAGCAGTATCCATTTCCACAGATAATAAGATGAACACTGAAACAAAATTTGTATAAAGGAAAGAAACCTCTCCCAGGGGATGGTCAACAAAATTTCTCCTGAAGGATGGCCAAATAAACCTCTACTGAAAGAGGGCCAAACAAACCTATCTTCACTTGTGAAAAGTCAAAATTTCAGTCTTCCAAGGGGACAGAGCTCTACCAAAGACAGAAGCTCAAGAAATCAGAGAAGTAAAATCACCCGTCACTCTCCAAGTACAAATTGAGAGAAACCTAAAGCACTACTGTAGAAATCATACTTTGGTTTGTACTGGGGTCAGGGAAGAAGGTAATTATTTTCTTATCCCACTGCTACCACCTAAGTTTCAACACTGGCAATGAATGACCAAAGAATCACAGAGGTTTAGCAACAAGTTTTAATTCCCAAAATCCCAAAGAGCTCACAAAAGTTAAAAGCAAAAAAAAATTTAAAAAAAAAAGCTTTCTTTATTCCGTAGAGGAAGAGAAATTAGGCACATGTGTTCGGGTCTCCTTTAGTAGGAAACTCTAGGCAGTGAGGTTATACCTTTCTTTGCATATTTTAGCTAGATAAAGAATCAAACATTGAAGCAAAGGTGGTGAATCACAACAACAATAGTGAGGCAATGTTCTAGTGATAAAAAGTCCCTTCATATCAGGGCTCCATGTGTGGCCGTGTTGTTACTTGTCCAAACTCAGGGACTATCAATTCTGTGATTCAGTTGGTTTATCAAGAGGTGAGCAAAACTAAGCTCAATTTACAGCTTACCAGAAAGGATTTAGCTCTGGAAGAAAAAAAAAAAAAGAGTCTCCTAATAGTGAGAAAAAAAGAGTGAAAAGAGAAGAGTGGACTTGTATTGTGACATCAACAGAAACACTAATACACTAGAGTAAGAATAATTAACAATTGTCTGTGTGTTTGTATGTGGGTGTGATGGTATTTTGGATAGGTTTAGCCAATTTACAGCTTCTCAGAATAATGGTTTAAATGCATTAAATAAAACATTAAAGAGGAATCCAATTATATTGAAATATATTTTGTACACACATGTGTTTGTATACACACAATGAATATGCATATTTGAATTTAAACATATGCGCATATATGCATAAGCTTATATATAGCCTAATAAACATAAGACATATTTGATTGACTTATAAACTACTATGTACTGAGAAATGAGAGGAATGCCTCATAGTGTCTGTATCCCTCTTGTTACATCCATAAATAATACATGCCCATAGACATGCAATGTGTTTATGTATCTGTGTATGTATGTATATATATATATGTATGTATGTATGTATCTACACATATGTATGCAAAAGATTTCACAGACCTCTGTAAAGACAACCTAATTTATAATATTAGGAGTCTCCCACCAAGACATTCTCTTCAGGTACTTTACCATGTAGGAAATAAATACCTTTAATTCAAGAGAGACTTAAGACTGGAAAGTCTTTCATTCATAACAGTCAGTGAATCAGTCAAGAAATATTTAGTAATAACCCAACATGTGCTAGGAATTGTGTTTAGTACTTGAAATTAAAATAAATAAAGTCAAAGACAGTTTCTGCTTTCAAAGAGCTCACAGACTATTAAAGGACACAAAATCCAAAAAGCTATGTTGAAGAAAGATTTTAAAGTATAAATTAGAGATAACTCATCAGTACTCACAAACATCACTGACCTTGATATGTGAGCTAAAAAACTCATCCAAATTATCACTTTTTTCTTGGTTCTATGTGACCTCATGCAAATTAGTTAAAATGTTTCAGAGATTAATTCTTCCTTTTTAAACATTTTAATTTAATTTTAAATTTAATTTATTTTTAGTTTTCAACATTCACCTCCATAAGCTTCTGAGTTTTCTATTTTCTCCTCCTCTTTCCCCTTTCCCTCCCAAAGACTGTGCACATTCTGGTATAGGTTCTATATATATACATTCATATTAAACATATTTTCACATTAGTCATGTTGTAAAGAAGCAGTAGAACCAAAAGGAGGAACCACAAGAAAGAAGAAACAAAACAAGAAAAGAGATAAAATATCATGCTTTTATCTGCCTACAGACTCCATAGCTCTTTCTCTGGATGTGGACAGAATTGTCCTTGGTAAATCTTTGGAATTGTCTTATTTAGATTTTTGCATTGCTGAGAAGAGTCGATCTAAGAAAGTTAGTCACTGGGTGATAAGGTTGTTACTGTGTACAATGTTCTTTTTGTTCTGCTCATTTCACTAAGCATCAATTCATATATGTCTTTCCAGGTTTTTCTGCAGTCCATATGCCCATCATTTCTTATAGCACAATAGTATTCCACTACACTCGTATACCACAACTTGTTCAACCATTGCACAATTGATAGATATCCTCTCAATTTCCAATTCTTGGCTACCACAAAAGAAAGATAATATTTGCAAATATCACTTAGGACAGTGCCTAGCACATAGTAAGCACTATATAAATGTGATTAATATTAAGTTCCATCTAATACATTTGGGTATTCATTTTTCACACTATATTTAACTGGACCATATTTGTTGACTCAATAACTCCGCAATAGAGATGGAATGAGACATGGCCATTGATTGACACAAATTTCAATGTCATTCAGAATTTTTTCATTTCCACAGAGGAGCTGCACATAGTCTCACTTTAAAAGCTTACATCTAGGATTGTAGTAGCACCTGCCTAATCCCTAAAAGAGTCAGTTAAGCAGAGGAAGTCATCAAAGGTTTTTAATGGAAAGATATAGACATAGATATATATATTGATATAGATAGATACACACATAGATATAGATTTAAAATCAAAAGAACCAATGACACTTCCCCCAGGACACTCTTTGTATCTAGCAGAGTCAGATTCTGTGAACTCAGCTTCACAAGTCATTGTTTCCCAGAAGTATTGATCTTCGAGAGATCCAATTGCACTGAATGTTGGTAGGAGCCACAGTCCACAATGTCCCCCAAAAGCTTTCATTCCCCTGTGATAACTCTTCTTCACTTTATACAGGAGATTGTGATCATTAAAAATTTTAAGGTTCTCCTAAACCTGTTTCCAAAAAGACATCTTAGTATAGTTTTTTTTTTCATATGTGAACTTGACAGTTCACAATCAGTGTCTAGTTCTGAGTATTTTGTTTTTCTTTTTTTTTAATAATATGAAAGTCCCCAAGAAAGAGAAACTAGACAGAGAAATTATTTAATATCATTTAGCATTGAGGTTTAGGGGTGCTGGTCACTGAAATAAGAAAAACAGTTCTGCCCAAATGAATTCCACTCAAACCTTCTTTCAGTCAGAGAGAATAAAGTTTATTAAAGATCCACCATATTGGGTAGTCTTTTAAGGAATCTGAACATTTCTGATGCATGTATTGACAATGCATTGACAAGTGGGCAAGATAGAATCTGAGCTAAGTTCCTTCTTCCACAGAAAAATAATGTTTGAAGAGAGAATCTCTCAATTAGATACCTACTAGCTATATAGTCTCTGAGCCTACCTATAAGGAAAACATTCTGAAATTGAGGCAGCCACGTGAAAACAAAATATATGATTCAAATCCAAGCTTTATTTTCATAGGTAATGATTCTCTGTTCTTCTGAACAATGACAAAAATACTAAGTAAAACCAGGATATAATTCCATATTATTCTTTATTATTCATTGATTAATTTCAATATTTAACATTATTTTCAATAATAGAAGTGAAATTTTTGATTTCAATTCAGTTAAAAATTTAGTATAATTATGCAACTGAGCCAGTGGTGTCTTTCTAGTCTTCAAAAAAGTTGCTTCAAAGAAATAAGCCTCAATCATCTTGCCATTATTCAAAGGTTATCAAAATTCTAAGCCTGAAATTTAGAGCAGGATAAATTGCTCTCCTTTTGCAAATCCTTTCCATTACTTTTTTTTTCTTTCTGCTTAGTATAATTTTCTACTCCAACCTCCCATACTTCATTATTTCCCCTTTCCTCCTGCAGAGAAAGCAACTATCATTTCTGTATGAAAAAAATAAAAAAGGAACAGTCACATATATAATGAAAGAGACAGTGAGTGAGATGTGAAGTGTGAGCATGTATATGGCATTCCACAGAGTTTGTTGAGACAAGAATCAGAACTACTATTTTCTCCTTAATTTTTATCTTACCTTTTGAGACAAGGAATATACTCAAACAAAATCAAAGAATCATAACTCAATTTGTTCAAACACCAAATAAGAGGCTTTAAAATTGTTTGCACTTTCAATTAAGACATTTTTGCCAAGAGATCAGGGAGTCACAGTTTATCACTTTGGAATTTTGATCATGTGGGAGGATGAATGGAATAAAATGAATTTAATCCATTATATTAAGCATAGGCATTCATATGTCTTTTAAAAGTATATTTCATCTATAAGGCATTCATGTTTTTCCCTTCTTGTTTGTTTGGTTTTATTAATGGAAGTAATTATTTTATAAAGGGTTCTCATTTTATTTTCAAAATGACATACTTGATGAGGACAGTAAAGAGTTACCAAATATTTCAAAGTGATTATGTTGTGATTGTACAATTAAATATTTGGACACATAGTGGAAAAGAATCTGGCAAAGATTCATACATTACTTAAAGGAATAGGTCTCTAATTTGTCAGTCACTTTCTCCCACATTGCAAGCCTAGGGAGAGAATTTACTTCAATAGTAAAACTCTGTTTGGAAAGAGTTCTATTTTCTTTCTTTTAATTTTTTAAATTTTCTTTAGCTTTCAACATTCACTTCCACAAGATTTTTATTTCCAAACTTTCTCCCCATCTCTCCCCTCACCCCATCCCAAGACTATGGGCATTCTGACCCCCCTTTCTGCAATCTGCCATTTATTCTATCATTGTACCCCTTTCTCTTATCCCCTTCCCTTCTATTTTGCTGTGGGGCCACATAGATTTCTCTACCCCATTGTCTGTATATCTTATTTTCCAGTTGCATGTGAAAACAATTTTTAACATTTGCTTTTCTTTTTTTTTTTTTAATTTGAGTTCCACATTCTATCACTTCCTCCCTGCCCTCCCACTCTCATTGAGAAGGCAAGCAATTTGGTACAGGTTACACATATACGTATCTAGTCTTGCAAAACACTTCCATTACAGTCATCTTGTGAAAGACTAACTATATTTCCCACCAGCCTATCCTGCCTCTCATTTATTCTATTCTCTCCTTTGACCCTGTCTTTCCTCAAAAGTGTTTGAAAGAGCTCCATTTTCATTTGTAGTTCACAAAGCTATTTTTACTCCTTGTCCATTGTCTCAGTTGGATAAAACAATATTTTTTAATGCATACATAAGCTACCTGTCTTGCTTTTCTTCTCTAGCTTAATGGATGAATTGAGTGAGGCTGCTAGAAGTTTGAAGTGAATCTACAAAGAGCTGCTATTACCAGTTTAGTCTCCAGCAAACAGCACACTGTTTTTCTGATCATGTATTCAATTTACTTAAATTGTGGAAAATAAGGAAAATGACTTTTCTTCCTTTTTCTACCTTTATTATTTTAAATAAACTTTTACTCTTTGGCTGGTTGCACTGAATCAGGGGTCCCATACAACCTCTACCTTTTCAATTAGACCATTTTGTAGGTGACATAAGTATTTAAATAATTGGTGATCCTAGTACGTCATGATCCATTATATAGCTGCCTTAATGTTAGAAACAAATACATTTTATCCTTTTTTTTCTCCTAAAGGTGAATGTACAACAGCAGAGAAGCTGCAGGAGAAAATTACCCCAAATAGATATTCAATTAGCTTTCTGGAAAAATCTTTATAGATGGCACTTGAGGATGATCACAAGATTATAGTCTGTAAGCTATTATAAGCATAGCTAATTACAACATGCATCTCAACAACATAGTTAAGATTCTGACAGTACATTTGTTATAAACATTTATTTCAGGGATTTATAATTTTAGGGAAAATGAGCTAACTACTAAATATCTTAGTAAAAACAATAAATAGCATTTATATGGTGTTTTAAGACTTGCAAAGCACTTTACAAATAATTCCTCATCAAATCCACACAATAAGTCCGTTAAGTATATGCCATTTTGTCTACATTTTCTCTCTCTTTATTAGAAGAAACACATGTGAAATCTATTTGAAAGACCACATGAAAAAATCATTTTTATATTTATTGATATTAGTTCACATTCATATAATGTTTTAATGTTTACAAGTTTACTATGATCATTTTTTGAGCCAAACAATTGTCCTATGATTGAGATATTATTGTTAATTTCATTTTACAGGCAGGATTAGTATGACACCAAAAAAGTACAATGTGACACAGATAACAAATAAATCATATAGGGTCATATAGGTAGTAAGTGTTTGAAATAAGAATTCATTATTTTTTAATTATACATTATAACTAAAGAACTTCTTGGGAGATTATTAGTCAAGATAATAGGCCTTCATAGTAAGTACCTCTTGAGATATGAGGGACCAATAATAACAATAAACCTTATAAGTAAGTACTTTATAATTGTTATCTCACTTGATTTCCACAATAATCCTGCAAGGTGATTGTGGTTATCTCCATAAAATCACAAAGCAGTAACAACTTATTCATGCACAGCCCCACATAGGTACCCTGTTTATACTGTCTTTTTCTATATCTGTGTTTAATTTTTAAGAAACATCTTCCCTCTGATTCAGTTTTTGGTTCTATTGTTCAATCATTTCAGTAATTTGCATCTCTTCAGGACCTCATTTGGGATTTTCTTTCTCTTTCCTCCTCCAAATCATTTTATAAATAAGAAAACTAAGATAAACAGAGGTTAAGTTCATGGACACACAGCTAGTCAATTTTCCTGGTACAGGGTTGAATTAATGTCTTCCTGAACTCCAGGCCAGGTGTTACATCCACTTCACCACCTAGCTGGCTTAATTCAATGCATAGTTCAAAAGTATAATAGACCATCTAGGAAAATTGATCATTTAGGTTGTCTCAGGATATGCTAGAGTTTTTCATGTTCTTAAGCAACTATATGCCAAATGTTCTTGGAAAGGTCTTACTCAGGCTATTCTCCTTATCCTGTTTTTCAATATGTGAAAAAATTATACACTTAAAAGTCATTCAAAAGTTAAAAAAATATTTTCCTACAGCAGAAGTATATTCAACAAGGAAATGCAATGAGAAGACTTTAAGCTGATTCAAGTAAGGCAAGCACCCTTTCTCGAGTAACCCATTATCATCCACAAGCAATGAATCAGAGTGACATTGGAATTTCTTCATGGATGCTCTGTATTAAGGTGATAATGAAATGACATCAATAAAAAAAAAAATCTTTATTCCCCTGAGACAAAGTTTGAGGAATATCTCAATCCCTTAAGGTAAACAAACCAAACTGACAGAGATTTGGGTCTTAACCATTGTAGGTTAAGTATTTCTGGAGCAGGACACTGCGTTTACATGCTTACATCATCTTTCTTTTTGTTGTTTCTCCTTCCTTTTGAAAAAGGACCAATGACATCCTGGGTATATGCCTAGACTTGCTTGTGAACTGGATTTTAAATTAGGCAGAGTAACACAAAGTCCTCACCCTCAATCTCTTTTCCTTAGTCATCAAAGTACAGTGACAGGACAAATATCAAGGTGAATAGTGATAGCATGGAGTTCAGTGGATGACCTCGATATCTTTGATACCTGAGCATGCCCCGAACACTCTACCGCACCTACTTTAGCTGCATTCATGGATGTTGGGGGAACAAAGTGTTCTCATTCACATATTAAAGCAGAGTAAGTCTTCATATGCTTCAGGTAGAACTCCTCCTAACTTACCAACAAGTATGAGGCCTGTCAGGTAACCTAAAAATGGTCTAGCCTTTCTGTCAAAATGATTTTACCAGCTTGTGGCTGTTGTGAATTCTACAGCTTCTTAGAGTAACAGGTAAAAATTATTTGAAAGGTGGATGCCAAAGATGAATGACCAGCCCTGAAAATATCTCAGTAATTCCTCACCCCAGAGAAGCTGGTCCTCCAGGAACACCCATATATTTCATAAATAAGTAGAATGAATGCAGAGAAGGAGAGTTAGTTACTTTCCACTTTTCCCATTACCCCAATTAGTTGTCTGCCTGATTTTAAAATAAGTATCTGGTCAACCAAGGTAATAAAAACGAGTAAAACCAATACTAACTAGTCGAATGCTGGCAGATTAGTAAACTAGAGACTTTGATAGAATGGGCAAGAGTGATTGATGTCCTCCCTTTCCATTTTATTTGACCTATAACAATGTCTGGGACAATATCTAGGCCAAATATACATACTCTCTCTATAGTCAAATGCTATAAGCCTAGTAAACAAACTCTCTATATAAATTCTGTCTGGGGCAACATTTATTAATTTTCACTTATCTGAAAGGAAGAAATAAACCACAGAAGAACACAAATACAATTTATTGCTTCTCCCTTAAAGAATGTTCCAGAATGTTACTCATCACAATTGTTTCCATAAAACTGAGAAAATAAAGAAATACTGTTCAGTGGTCTTCAAACTTTTATTTATACTCAAGCAGTGATCTTGCGATGTAAAGACTGAGCTGCAATATAGATCCTGAAGAAATAGATGTTTCTGTTGATGAGACTTCCAGAAGCAGATTCTGTTCATTCTGATTTACCTAAATACACAAAGACTAGGACACAAACACACAAATCGATATGGATGTATACATATGTAAATATATATGCATAAGCACCTCAATCTTTCAAGAAACATGTATTAAATGTGTGCTTTACTATGTGCCAGGCACTGTGTTAAGTGCTAGAGATTTTTTTAGAAAAAGAGTCAAAAGATAGTTCTTGCCCTTGAAAAGCTTGTAATCTATTTGGGGAAACAACAGGAATACAAATACATGTGAAATTATATATATATGGAATAAATAGGAAATAATTAAATGAAAGAAGGGCCTAGAAATAAGAGGGATTTTCAAAGGCTTCCTGTAAAAAGATATATTTGTTTGGATTTGAAAGAATCAGCAATATCAGTAGGCGAAAGAGAAGAGGAGGAATAATCCAGGAATGGGGGACAGGCAGTATAAACATACACACATGGATTCACACATATATGTAAATAGGTCAATACATGCAAATTTTATAGCGATTCATTAGAAAATCTTAAACAAAAATAGCTCAGAATTTAGAACTAATTATGACACAATTAATATTGTCAAATAAATGAAAATTAAAGTAATACAGGGAGTAAAAGAATGAACTTCCTTGAGCTCCTGCTCCAACCATCTCCAACACCTTTAAAAAATGACTCTAAAAAAATTTTAGAGTTATATAACCCACAAAGTGCCAGAAAGAAATCTCTCACAGAAGGCAGATTAGCAAGGTAAAAGGAAGGGTGTATCACACCTAGCTGGGAACTAATGGCAGTATGAAGTGAACTGCATGGTCCCAGATTCAGGGAGGCCCAAACCTGAGGCACAGACTGTCCAGAGCAGAATTTAGGATACTGAATAACCAGGAGCTGTCATTGTTTTCAGACTTCTGAACCCATAAACACCAAAGAGAAAATAAAAGGTCAGTAGGCAATTCTATTGGAAAAGGGTGAGAGAAGATCCTGGTCCAGCCCCAGCACAGGGGAAGATAAAAGTGGCAGTGCTGTGTGGCTTCCTCAAGATATCTTGGCCTACTGATCATAGAGAGAACAAACAATCCTTCAGAGAGTAATCACTCATGTCTTCACCAGCTTGGATCTGGACCACAGTCTTGGGTGGTGGTCCAGGGTGAGAAATTCTGGGGTGCCAAACATTGTGGTAGCTGTAGAGATGGTGCCCTACTCATATCTCTGACAAGAATTCTCACAACATTTGGGATATGCCCAGAAATATGGGACAGCTCTCTCCATGGTGGAAGCAGAGTTCTACCATGGCAAAGAGCTAAAAGTCAAGTAATTTGCTGGCAAAATGAGCAAACAGAGGAATCACAATCAGACCATAAAATATATTTGGGAACAAAGATGATCAAAACGTGAACCTAGAAGAAGACAATAAAGTCAAAATTCCTGCATCAATAGCCTTTGAGAAAAATATGAACCATGGGGCAGCTAGGGGATGCAGTGAATGGAGCACTGGCCCTGGAGTCAGGAGGACCTGAATACAAATCCAGCCTGAGACTCTTGACACAATTACTAGCTGTGTGACCTTGGGTAAGTCATTTAATCCCAATTACCCTCTCCTCCCCACTCCAAAACTAGAAAAAAAAAAGAAAATATGATCATCTCACAGGAAATGGAAGGAGCTTAAGAAGATATATTTAAGAGAATTGGAGGAAAAATTGGGAAAAGAAATGAGATGGTGCAAAAAAATCATAAAAAGTGTGTCACCAGACTGCTAAAGGAGACCACCCAACATACTGAAGAAAATAACACCTTACAAAATAGAGTAACACAAGTGTCAAAAGAGGCCCCCCAAAAAAACATTGAGGAGAAGAATGTCATTAAAACCAATTGGCCATATCAAAAAGGAATTTCAAAAACTCACTGAAGAGAAAAATCCCTTCAAAATTAGATTGGAGCAAATAGAAGTTAATGATTCTATGAGAAATCAAGATACTATAAAACAGTTCCAAACAAATGAAAAAAAATAGAAGACAATGTGAAATATATCATTGGGAAAAAAGTGACCTGGAGAATAGATCCAGGAGAGATAATTTAAAGATTATTGTACTACCTGAAAGCCATGATCAAAAGAAGAGCCTAGACATCATCGCTCAAAAAATTCTAGAGACAAATTTCCCTGATATTCTAGAACCAGAGGGCAAGATAGAAAATGAAAGAATTTACTGTTTGCACTTGAAAAATATCCCAAGAAATGGAGATGTAGGCCCTGGAGGTGTGGTCGGCAGAGGCAGGCTTGGAAGGGGCCTGATCAACTTAGAGGGCAAGTCATCCCAACAACCACAAGGGCCACTACCAGGCCTATCACCAAAGCGCTGGAACTGGAAAGAGCAGGGTAAGAACCAAATACAGGGCCCCCTGTCCTGAACAGCAAATACTCCTGGGGTGAACCACTTCATAGCTGAGAAAAAAAAAAGTCACTATCAGGACCTCCAAAAACCAGGATGACAGAGTGAACCTCAACTGCTCCAAACCCACCCTCCGACCCTAAAAACATAGTAACTCTTGCCCCAGGGCAAAACCCTCTACAGTAAAGGCTTGGGATGCCTAGAGGAAGGGTGTGGCTAGGGCCATGATTCAAAATGGGTAGAAAGCAGACTACAAAGATTCTGGAGTCCTACTGTTCTCAGAGGGAGGATCCAAACTCAGAGGGAGACAATGTAGACTCCACACCCACAGCTTAAACATTAAAGGGGAATGGGTCCCAAGCACAGAAAGCTCTCCTAGGTGAGAAGAAAATGAATTTGAAAACCAAATGAGAGAGACAGAAGACCAAATGAATAATTCTCTCAAAACCAAAGTAGCAGAATTAGAAAAACATTATAATAAAGAAAACATCTCTCAATAAATAAAAGTGTATGATATGGAAAAGAAATCCTAAAAATTAACCAAGGAAAATGATTTGCTAAAAACTAGAATCAACTAAATGGAAATAAACAACTCTATGAGGAACCAAGAATTAGTCGAACAAAACAACAAGAATGAAAAATTAGAAAAACAGGTAAAATACCTCAAAGAAAATATAACTGATCTGGAAAAAAAGACCCAGGAAAGATAATCTGAGAATCATATGCCTGCCAGAAAATCATGATGAAAAAGTGAGCCTGGACAACATTCTCCAAAAGCTCATTAAGGAAAACTGCCCTGAGATACTAGAACCTGAGTGTAAAATAGAAATCGAGAGAATCCATGGGACACCTGCTGAAAGAGATCCCGAACGGAAAAATCTGAGAAATGTTGTGGCCCAACTCCAGAATTACCAGATAAAAGAGCAAATAATTCAGGGGCCAGAAAGAAACAATTCAAATATCTAGGGTCCACAGTGAGAATTTCACAGGATTTGGCAGCCTCTACACTGAAAGATCGGAGTCAATGGAATACAATTTTCCAGAAGGCAAAAGATATCAGGTTACAAGCAAGGATCACATACCCAGCAAGACTGAGAATATTCTTCCAGGCAAAGAGATGGTCATTCAATGATATAACCCAGTCCCAGACCTTCCTGATGTAAAAGCCAGAACTCAATGGAAAATTCAACCTCCAATTATGAGATGCAACAGTGACATAGAAAGGTAAACAAGGAAAACACACACACCCTGCTATTTGATAAGAACAAACTGGTTATTGACATGTAGAGGGTATGATTATAAAATACACAAAATGACTATTTAAAAAAATCTTGTTAAGGGCTACAAAGGTATTGCAATGGAAGAAAGGGAATGAAATGAATGAAGTGAAAAAGGGTAAATTATGCCACAAAAAGAGGTGTATACACCTCTGTATAGCATATACACTCTCTGTATAGCAGAGTAAATGAAGGGAGGGAGATGGGAATCATATGAGTTTTTCCCTCATTGCTTCTGGTGCAAGGAGGGAATAACAACCAGTTAAGCATAGGACTCTATGGAGAAGAAATGCAAAAAGTATCATTTTAGAGGGAAAGAGAGGAGGGAGAGGACTTTTGCATGACATTTTTTTCCTGTCACTCTTGGTGCGAAGAAGAAATAATATACTTCATTAAGTACAAAAATATCCTATAGGCAGTAGGAGGGGGAAAGGGCTATGAAAGGGAGGGGGATGGTTAGTAGGGAGGGAAGAAGTAAAGTGAAAGGGAAGGAAAAGGGAGGGGGACTGATAAGGGAATACTGAGGGAGGTGGTGGTCAAAAGGAAAACCATTAAGGGGGGAGAGGGAGAAAGGGGTAAAAATATGAACATTAATAAGGGCAGGAATAGGATGGAGGGAAAGAAAGAGATGATCATAACTGGAACTGTGAATGGAATTAACTCTCCCATAAAACAGATATGGTAACAGAATGGATAAGAAATCATAATCCTACAATATGCTGTTTACAAGAAACACATCTGAAACAGAGGGATACACACAAGGTAAAGGTAAAAGGCTGGAGTAAAATATGTCATGCCTCAGCTAAAGTAAAAAAAAAAAAAAGCAGGGGTAGCAATCCTTATCTCAGATAAATCAAAAGCAAAAATTGGCCTAATTAAAAGAGACAAGGAAAGAAGCTCTATCCTGTTCAAAGGCACTATCAAGAATGAAGCAATATCATTACTTAACATATATGCACGAAGTGGTAGAGCATCCAAATTCCTAGAGGAAAAGGTAAAGGAATTAGAGGAAGAAATAGATAGCAAAATTATACTAGTGGGAGACCTTAATCTCCCTCTCTCTGAATTTGATAAATTTAACCTCAAAATAAAGAAGAAAGAATTTAAGGAGGTGAACAGGACTTTAGAGAGGATAGGTATCCTAGATCTCTGAAAAAACTGGATGGGGATAAAAAGGAATATACATTCTTCTCAGTGGTTCATGGAACATACTCAAAAATTGACCATGTACTAGGTAATAAAAACCTCACATTTTTATGCAGTAAGGCATAAATATTAAATGCATGCTTCTCAGGTCATGATGCAATAAAAATTATATGTAATAAAGGGCCATGGAAAGACAGATTAAAAACTAATTGGAAATTAAACATTTTAATCCTAAAGAATGAGTGGGTCAAGCAAGAAATTATAGAAACAATCAGTAATTTCATTCAAGAAAATGATAATAATGGGAAAACATACCAAAATTTGTGGGATGCATTAAAGGCAGTTCCTAGGGAAAGTTTTATATCCCTGAGTATATACATGATTAAATTAGAGAAAAGGGAGGTCAATGAATTGGGCATGCAATTGAAAAACCTAGAAAAAGAACAAATTCAAAATCCCCAGTTAAATATTAAATTAGAAATATTGAAAACTAAAGGAGAGATTAAGAAAATTGAAATTAAGAAAACCACTGAATTAATAAATAAAATCAAGAGATGATTTTATGAAAAAAACAACAAAATTGATAGACACTTATGATATGTGATATATGATAAAATAATATATGATAATATGATAAAAAAAAGAAGAAAACCAAATTAAGCGTATAAAAAATGAAAATGGTTAATCTATCTCCAATGAAGAGGAAATCAAAACAATAATTAGGAATTATTTTTCCCTATTGTATGCACATAAATTTGACAATCTTAGGAAAATGGATGAATATTTAAAAAAATAAAAGTTTCCCAGATTAACTGAAGAGGAAGTAAATTACTTACGTAACCCCATCTCAGAAAAAGAAATTGTACAAGTCATCAGTCCTCTCCCTAGGAAAAAATCTCCAGGGCCAGATGAATATACTATGAATTCTGTCAAACATTTAAAGAATTGTTGATTCTGATACTCTAAAAACTATTTCAGGAAATTAGTGAAGGATTCCTACCAAATTCTTTTTATGACACAAATATGGTACTGATACCTAAATCAAGAAGAAGTAAAACAGAGAAAAAAATTATAGACGAATCTCCCTCATGATTATAGATGCAAAAATTCTAAATAAAATACTACCAAAAAGACTACAACATCTCATCTCAAGAATAATACACTTTGATCAGGTAGGATTTATTCCAGGAATGCAAGGATGGTTTAATATTAGGAAAACCATCAGTATAATTGATCATATCAACAATAAAAACTATCAGAAACCACATGATCATCTCAATAGATGTAGAAAAGTCTTTTACAAAATAAAACATCCATTCCTGTTGAAAAACATTAGAAAGTATAGGAATAAATGGAGCCTTCCTTAAAATAATAGGTAGCATCTATTTAAAGCCATCAGCAAGTATTATATGTAATGGGAAGGAAATAGAAGCATTTCCCATAAGATCCGGGGTGAAACAAGGGTGTCCACTATCACCTCTCTTACTCAGTCTGGTTCTAGAAATGTTAGCAGTGGCAATTAGAGAAGAAAAAGAAATCAAAGAATCAAATTAGGCAAAGAAGAGACAAAGCTGTCACTCTTTGCAGATGATATGATGATATACTTAGAGAATCCTAGAGAATAAAGTAAAAAACTACTTGAGCCAATAAATAAATTTGGCAAAGTTGCAAGATATAAAATAAACCCACATAAATCTTTGGCATTCTTATATATTTCCAATGAAATTCAACAGCAAGAGGTAGAAAGTGAAATCCCATTTAAAGTTACTGTAGACATTATAAAATATTTGGGAATCTACCTGACAAAACAAACTGAGGATCTATATGACCACCGCTACAAAAAAACTTTTCACGCAAAAAAATACTTTATAAAGCTAGAAAAAAGTATTAACAACATTCATTTGGAAGAATAAATGGTCCAGAACATCAAGGGAATTAATGAAAATAAATACTAGGGATGGTGGACTAGTTATACCAGATTACATTCTGTATTATAAAGCAGCAATCATTAAAACTATTTGCTACTGGCTGAGGAATAGACCAGTGGATCAATGGAATAGATTAGGCACATGAGATTCAGAAGTCAAGGACTATAGCAATCCATTCTTTGATAAACAACTAGACCCTGGTTTTTAGGATAAGAACTCACTATTTGACAAAAACTGCTGGGAAAACTGGGATATAGTATGACAGAAACTGGGCATAAACCATTATCTAACACCATATACCAAAATCAAGTATAAATAGGTGCATGATCTAGGTATAAAAGTTTATACTGTAAGCAATCTTATAGAACAAGGAATAGTTTTCCTGTCAGACTTGTGGAGAGGGAAAGACTTAATGACTAAACAGGAATTAGAGAACATTATAAAATATATGATGGATAATTTTTAACTACATGAAATTGAAAAGTTTCTGTACAAACAAAGCCAATGTAACCAAGATTAGGAGGGAGGTGGGAGGGGCAGCCACGTAGCACAGCGAGTAAGAGCACTGACTCCAGTGTCGGGATGACCTGGGGATCAAATCTGGGCTCAGATACTTAGCACCACACCCAGAAATAACTAGCTGTGTAACCTTGAGCAAGTTACTTAACCCTGATTTCTTAAAAAAAAAATTAAAAAAGATGGAGGTGGGAAATTGGGAAAGAATCTTAACAGCCTATGTCTGTGACAAAGGAGTCATTTCTAATATATACAGAGAATTGAGTCAAATTTATAAGAATACAAGTCATTCCCCAATTGATAAATGGTCAAAGGATATGAACAGGCAATTTTCAGAGAAAGAAATTAAAGATAAATGTAAGCATATGAAGCAATGCTCTAAATCACTATTGATTAGAGAAATGCAAATCAAAACAACTCTGAGGTACCACATCTCACCAGTCAGATTGGCTAAGATGAGAAAATAGGAAAATGACAAATGCTGGAGAGGATGTGGGCAAATTGAAAAACTAATGCATTGCTGGTGGAGTTGTGAACTGATCAAGCCTTTCTGGAAAGCAATCTGGAATTATGCTCAAAGGGTTATAAATAATTTCATAACCTTTGTCCCAGCAATACCACTCCTAGGGTTATAATCCAAAGAGATCATGGAAGTGGGAGGAAGATCCATATGTACAAAAATGTTTATAGCAGCTCTTTTTGTTGTGGCAAAGAATTGGAAATTAAGGGGGTGCCCATCAACTGGGGAATGGCTGAACAAATTATGGTATATGCATGTTATGGACTACTATTGTGCTACAAGAAACAAAGAGCAGGGAGTCTTCATATTTACCTGGAGGGGCTTATACAAACTGAGACTGAGTGAGAATAGTAGTACCAGGAGAAATTTGTTCACAGTTACATACACGACATATGTGTGATGACAAAATTTAATAGACTAGACTCTTCTCAGCAATGCAGTGATATAAGTCAATCCCTAAAGACTCATGATGTAGAGAAATGTGTGCATCCAGAGAAAGAACTAGAAAGAACTGAGTTTATATCCACGTGGAAGCAAATGTCTGACCTTTTTCCTTGTCTTGTTGGTTTTATGTCCTATTTACCATTTTTCATTCCATTTGATACAATCCATCTTTATAACCTGACTAATGTATAATGTGAAAGTATTTACAGATCCTATAGTTGAGTATATGCCACCGTAGCGGGTGTGGGGGGAGGGAGGGGGACAAAATGTGAAACTCAAAGAATTGTAGAATTGAATCCTGTAAACTAAAAGGAAACAAACTAATTTAAAAAAAAAGAAAAGAAAAAGATCCCCAAAAGAAAACTCCTAGTGATATTATAATCAAATTCCAGAGTTCTCTGGTCTAGGAGAAAATATTACAAGCAATCAGGAAGGAACAATTTGAGTACTGTGGAAACACAATCAGGAAAGCACAAGATGTAGGAGCTTCTACATTAAGGGATCACAGACCTGGGAATAGGATATCCTAGAGGTTAAAAGAGGTAGTATTTAAAGCAAGAATCACCTACACAGCAAAACTGATTATGATACTTCATGGGAAAATATGTTCAATAAATTAAATAACGAATTATTAAGCTATCTATTAAGCTAACTATTAACTATCCTTGATGAAAACACCGGAGCTGAAGAGAAAATTTGACTTTTAGATACAAGAAGCAAGAGAAGCACATCAGGAAAAAGAAATCATAACGAACTTAATAAATTCAGACTATTTACATTCCTACAAGGAAAAATGATAATTGTAACTCATGAGATTTTTCTCAGTATGAAAATAGTTGAAGGGAATACACACACACATATGTGTGTGTCTGTGCAGGTATGTATGTATAACAGGGTGTATGTGTGCATTAATATATATGTGAATGTGTGTATATGTGTGTACATGTATACATGGACAGAAGGCACAAGATGAGTTGAATACGAAGAGATCGTATCTAAAAATAAAATTAAGAGTTGAGAGAAATATATTGCGAGACGGAGAAAGAGAGACATAGAATAGGGTAAACTATCTCATTTAAAAGAGGAAAGAAAAATTTTACGATGGAAGGGAAGAGCAGGAAAGTCAAAGTGACTGGGTCAACCTTACTCTCATTGAATTTGACTTAAGGAGGGAATAACATATACACTTGATTGAGTATCTTACCCTATAGTAAAGTAGGGGGCAAGGTGATAAGAAGGGGCATGACACAAGAGGACAGATTGAAGGAGAGGGTAGTTAGAAGCAAAAAATTTGGTCAAAAGAGACAATAGAACAAGGAGGGGTTGATAGGATTGAGGGAAATATAGTTATTATGTCACAATATGACTACTCTGGAAATGTTTTGCATAACTACACATGTACAACTTATATCGAATTGCTTGTTTTCTGAGTGGGGATGGGTGATGAGGGAAGAAGGGATATAATCTGGAAAATAGTTTTAGAAACAAATGTTTAAAAATATTTTTACGTGGAACTGTGAAATAAAATATACAGGCACTGAGGTATAGAAATCCATCTTGTCCTAGTAGAAAGTTATGAGCGTATGGGGGAGGATATGAGACAACAGAGTGGGGGAAGGGTTATTCCAAAGGCTCGCTGTCTTGGTAGTGGTGAATAGAGGAGAGATGGGGAAAACACTTGTAACTCAAAATCTCCTGGAAATGAATGCTTTAAACCAAAAATAAATTTATAGGTTAAATGTAGCAAAATTTCAACTTTATATCACTATTCTGTACTGTAATGTTCATAAAAATTTATCTTGAAAAGCAATAATCATACCAAAAGGAGAACATTTTTGAGGCCATACCAAGAAAATTAAGAAGATTGTAAATAAAGGTCCCTACAGTTTTATAAAGTAATCAAGAGTTTTATGTATTAAGAAAGTGATAAGAACTCTTTTTTTAGACTCTTTTCCCAAACATTATTCATGTCGTATAGAACAATATGAAGCAAAAGGGAAAAACAAGAAAGAAGAAACAAAATTAAAAAAAAAAAAGAGAAAATAGTTTGCTTCCATGTGCATTCAGATTGAAATGTTCTTTTTCTAGATGTGGATAGCATTTTCCATCTTGAGGCTTTTGAAATTGTCTTACATCATTGTGCTAACAAGAGCTAAGTTTATAACAGTTGATTATCACACAATGTGGTTGTTACAATAGACAATATTCTCGTGATTCTGCTCACTTCACTCAACATCAATTCATGCACATATTTTCACGTTTCTTCTGAAGTCAACTTGCTAATCATTTCTTATGAAACAATATTATGCCATCACATTCATATAGTACAACTTTTTCATCTATTCCCATAATGATGATCATCCCTTCAATTTCTTGGTCACCACAAAAAAAGCCACTACAAATATTTTTGAACATGTGAGTTCTTGGAGGGGAAGAATAGGAAGGCAAAAGGGAATGGGTCAACCTTATTCCAATTGAATCTGGCTTGAGGAGAGAGTGAAGTACACACCAAATAGGGTATCTCACACTCCATAAGAATAGGGGAGGAAGGGGATGAAAGGGGGAATGATAGAAGGGATGGAAGGCTGTGGGGGAGGGAAGTTGGAAGCACCCACTTTTGAAAAGGGACAGGATCAAAATAGAGAATAGAAGAAGTGGGAGGTGAGACAGGAGGGAGGGAAATATAGTCAGTCTTTTACAATATATCTACTATGTTACTGTTTTGCATTAGCCACACATGTGCAACCTATACTGAACTGCTTATCTTCCCAGTAAGCGTGGGTGACAAGGAAGGAAGGGAATGAATCTGGAGTTGAAAGTTTTAAAATCAAATATTCAAATATATATATATATATATATATATATATATGTATGTATGTATGTGTGTATACTATTATTAATATCATCTTACATGTAATTGGGAAATAAGATATACAGGCACTGAGGCATAGAGATCCACTGGAAAAGTCGAAAAGGGTATGGGAGAAAATATGGGAGAGAGCAGATTGGAGGAGGGGATATCCTGTGGAACTGCTATTTTGGGACAGTGGGTAGGGGAAAAACGGGGAGAAATTTTACAACTCAGAATCTGGAGGAAATGAACATTGTAAATTAGAAGTTAATAAAGCATCAAAAATAATAATAATAATAATAATAGCTTGAGTTTAGAAAGAAAAGAATATGGGGTGGCTAAGTGGTGCAGTGAATAGAGCACAGGCCCTGAAGTCAGGAGGACCTGAGTTCAAATCCAGCCCAGACACTTGACACATTTACTAGCCACGTTACCTTGGGCAAGTCACTTAACACCAGTTGCCCTCTAAGAAGCAAAAAAAAAAAAAAACACATGAGTCCTTTTCCCATTTTTGTTATCTCTTTCAGGTAGAGATCTAGTAGTGGTAGTGCTGGATAAAAAGAATGCACAGTTTATAATCATTTGGATATGACTCCAAATTGATCTCCAGAATGGTTAGATCAATTGACAACTCTATCAACAATGCGTTAGTATTCTAATTTTTTCACCTCTCCACCATTAACCATTTATCTATTGCATCATGTTGCTCAATACTATAGGTGTAATGTGATATGTCAGAGTTGTTTTAATTTACATTTACCTATGCAATAGAGATTTTGATTTTTTTTAATTTACTATAGATAGCTTTGATTTCTTCATCTGAAAACAGTCTTTTCATATACTTTGATGAACTATCAATTGGGAATAACTTGTATTTTTATAAATTTGACTCAGTTCTCGATATCTTTTAGAAATGAGGTCTTTATAATAGACACTAGCTGTGAAAATTGATCCCAGCTTTCTGCTTCTCTTCTAATCTTGTTTGAATTGCTTTTGTTTGTGAAAGAAAAACAAAAACAAAATAGAAACTCATTAATTTAATGTAATCAAAATTATCCACTTTGCATTTCATAATGTTCTCTACCTCCTGTTTGGTTATAAATTCTTCTATTCTTCATTGATCTGACAAGTACACTCTTCCTTGGTCACTAAATTATCTTGTAGTATTTCCTTTTATATTTAAATCATGTACACATTTTGACTTTATCTTGCTATAGGGTATAAGATATTGTCTATTCCTAGTTTCTACAATTCTGTTTTCTAGTTTTCTCAGCAGGTTTTTTTTTGGTTGTTATTGTTTTTGTTAAATAGTGAATTCTTACATCAGAAGCTGGAGTCTATGGCTTTATCAAACAAAAGATTACTATACCAATTGACTACTCTGTGTAGTCAATCTATGTATCTAACCTATACCATGGAACCATGCAGTACCAATAAAATATTTATTGTGCCCATGATCATGATAAAGACCATGACTGACAATTTTGCACGATGTTGAATACAAAATACAATAAACTCTTTATATAGAGGACAGAACTGAACCATTTATTTAGACACTGGAAAACTGAATCCCAAAACCAGAAAGCCAATTCCATCATAGTAACAAAGACATTAAGAAGCAATAATAACACTGAGAGTCAAACCATCCTTTACCCTTCCCACAAACCAATACAAGATCAATATTTACTCACAAACCTCTCTCTTTTCTTTCCTGAGCTACTCTCTTTCACATTATGTCTCTGGCTCCCATCTTCCTGTGGATTCTTGCTTCCCTTAAGCAAACTCCTCCCACAACAGACTCTTTATAACTATATTTAGCCTATTGGGGGCAGAGTTTATCTTCCCAACAGGGAAGCTTCCTGTGGGCTCTGCTCTACCCTTTAGCAAATTCCAAAATTCCCTCCTTCATAGGCTCCATGAGATTACATTCAACCTCTTAGGGGGCAGAGTTTACTTTCAATGCAGGGGAAGTCACCAAACTCCCTTACATTTATTGAGGGGCAGAGAAGATCTTCAAATTCCCATTCCCATTACATTTGGTACCAATATCTTTCATGTCTCTTACATAGCAAAAATATATTAACAACAAATAAGAGTTTAGTAATAAATGGTAGAAAAGCTGTTGTCAGCAGAACTTTGAAAAATACAACAGGGATAATAGCAAAACCTTGAAAATAAAAGAATAGCTTAGGGAGGGGTTTGGGGACAAGCATCCCATCCTTTCCCCCTTGAACAAATGGTGCTAAAAATCTCTGGGTAAGGGGAAAGGTCTCTTCTTCAAATCTACTTCAAGCTGAAATGGGATGTAGAGCTGCCTATGCTCCAGGAGTTCTCACTTCAGAGTTAAGTTCTTTAGTTCTTATCCAGAATTGGTCAACATCAGGTCCAGGAGGTTTCATGTGAAAGGTTAGTACTTTACCTGTCATCTCAAATCTAGTTGAATCCAGGTCCAGAAGTGGCATATCTCAGTCATGGATAGGGGATGACATCTGGCTTAACCAATCAGGCATCTGAAGGTAGAGGGTACCAATCCTGCAAGGAAAAAAAATCTTGCAAACAAGTTTAACAGACAAAAAGGCAAAAAGAGAAAAAAATATAGGGTCAGCAGTTCTTTTGGAGTCCATGGACTCAATTTTCTTCTTCCAAGTGTATGTTTTTTTATTATTTTTTTTTCTAGTTCTCTAAAACATTTTTTTGAACGTTTGATTTGTATGGCACTGGATAAATAGATTTATTTAGGTAGAATTGTCATTTTCATTATACTGCCTCTACCTATCAAACAGCAATGAGTATTTTTCTAATTGATTTTACTTGTGGAAAAATGTTTTATAGTTGTGTTCATATACTTCCTGGATGTCTTTCGACAGGTAGACTCCCAATATTTTCTATCATTTCCTGTTAATTTAAATGTCATTTATTTTTGTATCTCTTTCTGCAAGCTTTGCTTTCTCACCACTTCCTAGTATTTTATTTTTTTCCAGTTATGTGTAAAGATAGTTTTTAACATTAAGTTTTATAAGATTTTGAGTTCAAATTTTTCTCCTTCATGCTCTCCTATATATTACAAACGTTAACCTATTTCCAAATTAGTCATGTTCTGAAAGAAGATTCAGAAAGAAAAGGGATAAACCATGATTAAAAAGAGAGAGAGAGAGAGAGAGAGAGAGAGAGAGAGAGAGAGAGAGAGA
>NW_027186315.1:3304405-3340416 GCF_028583685.1 Petaurus breviceps papuanus | reverse complement strand
AGAGAGAGAGAGAGAGAGAGAGAGAGAGAGAGAGAGAGAGAGAGAGAGAGAGAGAATATAGTGCCCTTAAATTAGCATTCAGACTTCAAAGTTCTTTCTCTGGATGTGGATAGCATATTCCATTTGAGTCTTTTGGAATTATTTTTGACCTTTTTTTTTTTGCTGAGAAGACTTAGCTCTATCATAGTTGATATTTGTACATTGTTGCTATTACTGTGTACAATGGTCTCCTGATTCTACTCACTTCACTCAGCATCATGTAAGTTCTTCCAGGTTTTCCTGAAATATTCCCACTCATCCTTTCTTATAGCATAATAGTGTTCCATTGTATTCGTATACCACAATGTGACCCGATCAATGAACATACCCTCAATTTCCAATCCTTTGCCAAAATAAAAGAGCTGAAAATTTTTGTAGATGTGGTTCCTTTCCCCTTTGTTATGATCTCTTTGGGATAGCAAACTAGTAGTGGTAGTACTGGATCAAAAGGTATGCACAGTTGCATAGTCCTTTGGCATGGTTCACAATTGCTCTTCATAGTAGTTGGATCAATTCATAACACCACCGACAGTGTATTAGTGTTTCAATATTACATCTTCTCCAATATTTGTAATTTTCCTTTTTTGTCATATTAGACAATCTGTGTGGGGTAGTACCACTGAGTTGTTTTAATTTGATTTTCTGTAATTAATAGTGATTTAGGGCATTGTTATATGACTCTAGAAAGCTTTAGTTTCTTTACCTGAAAACTGCCTTTTCATATCCTTTGACCATTTTTCGAATGAGGATTGAGTTGTATTCTTTTAAATTTGATTCAGTTCTCTATATGGTTGGGAATTGAGGCTTTTATTAGAAACATTGGCTGTAAAAACAAATCCTTTGCTTTCTTCTTTCCTACTAATCTGGGTTGCATTACTTTGTGCCAAAACCTCTTAAATTTAATATAATTAAAATTATTCAATTTGCATTTCATAATGTTCCCTATCTCTTATGTTGTCATAAACTCTTCCTTTCAGCATAGATTTGATAAGCAAATTTTTTCTTGCTTTCCTAATTTGCTTATGATATCATCACTCATGTCTAAACCATATACTCATTTTTATCTTATGTTGGTATATTCTGTAAGATCTTCGTCTATATCTAGTTTGTGCAATAACATTTTCCAGATTTCCCAGTGTTTTTTTTTTCTTTACAAAGTCTGCGAATGTTTATTTAGATCAGCAATTCACATTTCTCAAGTCTCAGACTTTGGGTGAGCCTTTTGACGAATAGGGGAAAGACAGAGGAGAGAAGAGAAGGCAAGGTAAGCCCACCTCCCTGGACATCAATGGCCTATACCCTGAAGGCCGGGGCCCAGTAAAGAAGATCCAGGCTTCAGGCATGGTCTTTAAAGAGATGGAATAGATTTCTCAGGTCCTACAGGCAGCTGAGTGCTATGGCATCAATGGTACTGAAATCTTCCAAACTGTGGACCTTTGGGAAAGAAAGAATATGGCATGTGTGCAAAAGACACTGATGGACCTGGCTGGGCTGGCAGTGGCACAGGCTGATGGGTACTTCTCTGGAGATCCTAACTGGTCCCCTAAGAAGTCCAAGGAGAATTCCCAAAATTTCACAGATAACCAACTGCAGGAGGGCGAGAATGTCACTGGGCTGCAGATGGGCACCAACTGTGGGGCCTCTCAGGTGGGCATGACTGGATATGTGATGCCATACCAGATCCTCTGATCACCAATGTTCCTCACGCTCTCTTGAATGGTTAATATATTTACAATGCGCCCAGGTTGGGGCTACGCAACATCCCTGCATCACTCTGTGGTAATCCACTGCATGAGAATTTGCTCCAGATCAGCATCATACCACTTCTCAATTTTCCACTGTACCTCCTGGCTCAGTCTGTAAGCAGTTACCCTGTTGGCCATTCTGAGATGTGGATGCAGGTATCTTTACCACAAGGGGGTGGATGGAGAGTGTTAGAGGGTAGGGTTCGGGGTGCTCAGTGAGTAGCTTGCTTTTTTTTTAATTTAGAGAGTTCTTAGGAATTTTTCCAATTATTTGGAAGGGAATTTAGAAAGGCTCCAAGAGGGTTCCTTTTTCACTCCACCATTTTGGCACTAGAAGTCTAGCCTTGATAATTTCTTGAAAAATGGTGTCTAGACTGTTTGTTTCTATCATGACTTTCAGTTCATCCAATAATTCTTTTTTTCCCCTTTTTGGAGGGGGAAGGCAGGGCAATTGGGGTTAAGTGACTTGCCCAAGGTCATATGGCTAGTAAATGTTAAGTGTTTGAGGCTACATTTGAACTCAGGTCCTCTTGATTTGAGGGCCAGGGCTCTATTCACTGTGCAACCTAGCCAACCCTAGTCTAATAATTCTTAAATTATCTCTATAAGATCAATTTTCTAGATCAACTATTTTTCCAATCACATATTTCACTTTTCCGCTTCTGATTTTTATTTCTTTTGATTTTGTCTTATATATTTCTTGATATCTCATAGTCATTCACTTTCACTTGCTAAAAAATAATTTTTAAGCAATTATTTTCCTCAGTGAGGTTTCTACCTCCAATTTTCACTTATATAATTGTTTATTTTAAGGAGGACTTTTTTCAGTGGATTTTTATACCTCTTTTTTTTCCATTTGGCTTAGTCTGCTTTTTAAAGTGTTATTTTCTTTAGTAATTTTTTACACCTTTAACAAGTTGTAGACTTTTTTTTCTTTCTGTAAGGGGGAAGGCAGGGCAACTGGGGTTTAGTGTCTTGCCCAAGATGACACAGCTAGTAAGTGTGATTTTGTGATGGATTTCAAGTTAGGTCCTGCTGAGTCCAATGCTGGTGCTCTACTGAGCCCCCTAGATACCCCTGGACTCTATTTTTTAAATGATTTTCAAGCATCACTTTCATTTTTCTTCCCAAATTTTTCCTCTCCCTCTCCTGTTTGGTTTTCAAAATCCTTTTGGAACTTTTCCATGTCCTGTGAACATTTAAAATTTTTCTATGATTCTTTGGATCTATGAGTTTTAACTTTGTTATCTTCTGAGCTTGTGTTTTAGTCTTCTTGTCACCATACTAACTTTCTGTAGCTAGAAATTTTTTGTTGTTTGCTCATTTTTTCCAGTCTTGTTTCTTGACTTTTAAATCTTCTTTAAAGTGTTTCTCTGCTTCTGGAGTGCAGGGGGCACTGTTGCAACCTTCAGGTTTTTTGTGCTGCTGTTTTCAGAGGTAATTCTGGGGACCTGCAAATTTTCAGTTCTTCTGAGGTGGTATGGACTTAGGAAAGGAATGTTTATGACTCTTCTTGTATGTGTTCTGCTCTCTGAGAGACCCCAACTACTCTTTTCCATCCAGCAACTTTGACCAGGGTCTCAATTCCCTTGACATCACAATCTCTAGTGTGCTAATATCCCTCCTTTATCTGGCACTGAGACCTAGGAATGACACTGGTAGTACAACTAATGACAATTCAAGTACAACTAATACAACCGAGATCTGCCCCTTTTTCCAGCAAATCTTGCAATCTCCTTCTGACCAGTTTGCTGACCTCCTTTTACTTTCTGTGTGCTAAGAGGTCCAGCAATCACCACTTCTGCTACTGATTCAAGGGTCCCCAAGGACTATTACTGGTTTTCTGGGGCATGGCCTGTACTGGACTGTACTTGATTCTTATTATGGTGAAACAGACCTTTTCTACTGATTTTCAAAATTATATTGTAGTAGAAAACTGTTTCATTGTCATTTTGTGTATTCTGAGAAGTTAGAAATTGTTTCAAAATATTACTTAAAGTTATTTGGAGTAGTTTGGGGAAAAGTCAGGTGAATCCCTACTTTTTCTTTAATGTATTGTCTAAATGTTCAATAAAAATTTTAGTAAAAAACTTTAATGAAAGAAATAATTTAGTATTATTATTTTTAAAATAATTTAGTTAATATATTTTTAGTTTTTAACATTCATTTCCACAATATTTTGAATTCCAAATATTCTACCCATCTCTCCCCTTCCCCCACCCTAAGATGGCATGCATTCTGATTACCCCTTCCTCCAGTCTATGCTTTCTTCTATCATGCCCCCCATATTACCACCTTCTCCTTTATTTTCTTCAAGTGCAAGATAGATTTTTTTTATCACATTGCCTTTATATCTTTTTTGCATGTTGCATGTAACAACACTTTTTAACATTTTTTTTAATTCCCAGGTAGCACAGTGAATAAAGCAGTTGCCCTGGAGTTAGGAATACCTGAGTTCAAATCCAGTCTTAGACACAAAACTTACTAGCCATGTGACCTTAGGCAAGTCACTTAACCCCAAATATCCTGCCTTCTCCCCTTCAAAAAGGAAAAATAAATGAGTGCCAGATTCTTTCCCTTCTTCCCTCCTCACCCACCCCACTGGGAAGACAAGCAATTCAATATAGGTTATACACATGTAGTTATTCAAAACATGTTTTTAGTGGTCATATTGTAAAGGACTAACTTTATTTCCCTCTATGCTACACTCCCCCCCCCCCCCGGATTTATTCTCTTTTCTCCATTTCTCCTGTGCCTTTTCAAAAGTGTTTGCTTCTGGCTGATGCCTCCCACACACTGCTCTCCCTTCTATCATCCCCCTGCCTTATCCCCTTCCCCCATCTACTTTCCTGTAGGGTAAAATACCCAATTGAGTGTGTATACTATTCCATCCTTAAGACAAATCCAATGGGAGTAAAGATGACTCATTCTCTTTCATGTCCCTGCTATCCCCCCCCCATTGTAATAGATTTTTCTTGCCTCTTTTTTTTTGTGAAATAATTTGCCCTATTCTATCTCTCTGCTTCTCTTTCTCCCAATATATTGCTCTCTCACAGCTTAATTTTATTTTTAGATGGCATCCCTTCATATTCAACTCACCCTTTATTCTCTGTCTATATACACATGTATACATAATTATATATCCCCTTCAACCATCCCGATACTGATGTAATCACATGAGTTCCAAATATCATCTTTCCATGCAGGAAAGTAACAGTTCAATTCTAATAATTTCCTTATAATTTATCTTTCCTTATTACTTTTTCATGCTTCTCTTGATTCTTGTATTTGAAAGGCAGATTTTCTATTCAGCCCTGGTCTTTCCATTAAGAATGCTTGAAAGTAGGGGGTGGGGGGCAGGTGGTTCAGCAAGTAAGCACCGGCTCTAGTGTTGGGATGACCTGGATCAAATCCAGGCTCAGCTACTTAACACCACACCAAGAAATAACTGGCCGTGTAATCTTGAGCAAGTTACTTAACCCCAACTGCTTTAAAAAAAAAACAATGCTTGAAAGTCCTCTTTTTCATTGAATTTCCACTTTTCCCCTGAAGTTTTATACTCAATTTTACTGGTAGGTGATTCTTGGTTTTATTCTTAGCTCCTCTGACCTCTGGAATATCATATTCCAAACCCTTTGATCCCTTCATTTACAAGCTGCAAGGTCTTGTGTTATCCTCATTGCATTTCCAGAGTACTCAAACTGTATCTTTTTGGCTTCTTGCAACAATTTCTTTTTAACCTGAGAACTATGAAATTTGGCTACAGTTTTCCTAGGATTTTTATTTTGGGGGTCCTTCCAAGAGGTGATCCATTTCTATTTTACCCTCTGGTTCTAGAATATCAACGCAGATTTTCCTGAGAATTTATTAAAATATGATTTCTAGGCTTTTTTTTTTATCATGGCTTTCAGGGAGTGTAATAGTTTTTTTTTTTGTTTGTTTGTTTTTTGTTTTAATTATCTGTCCTGTATCTATTTTCCAGGTCAGTGGTTTTTCCAATGAGATATTTCCCATTGTCTTCTATTTTTTTAAAATTTTTTTATTCTGTTTTATAATTTATTGATTTCTTATTAAGTCATTAATTTCCTTTTGTTCTATTCTAAGTTTAAATAATTGTTTCTTCAGTGAGTGTTTGGGCCTCCTTTTCAATTGGAATAATTCTTCTTTTTAAGGCATTCTTCTCCTCAATGAATTTTTGTACCTCTTTTGTCATTTGAGTTAATCTATTTTTTAAGGTTTTTTTTTTTTAAAGTTTTTTTTTTAAAGGTTTAAGTCCGATGATTGTGGGCAGTACTGAAAGTAAAGAAATTGAGTAGCATTCTAAAGAATCTTCTGTTGCTGCAGATGGACTCCATAGTAACCTAGAGAAACTTGTATAAACTCATGCTCAGAGAGGGGCGGATAACCAGGGGAACATTGTACACAATTACAGTCACGTTTTATCTATGATGACTAACTTTGATAGACTGTGTTCTTTTCAACAATGAAAGGTTATAAGACAACTCCAAAAGATTCATGATGGAAAAAGCTGTCCACATTCAGGGAAAGATTTATAGAGTCTGAATGAAGATTGAAGCAAACTACTTACTCTCTCTTTTTGTTCTTTTGTTTTGTGTTTTGTTTCTTCTTTCTTGTTCATTCCATGGGATATAATTCTTCTTGGCAACTTGACTAATGTTTAATGGGAAGGTATATGTAGAAACTATATTGTATTGCATGCCACCATGGGGAGAGGGAGATGAAGGGGGAGAAAATTTGGAACGCAAAAACTCTTGGAACTGAATGTTGTTAACTAAAAGTAAACAAATTTAAAAGAAAAAAAAAGCAAAAACAACAACAAAAAAGAATCTGCTGTTGCTGAAAACACATTCATATTCCTTGGGTAAAGATTTTTTTTTTTTCATATAAACTTTCAGTACCACTTAGAATACATAACCAATCACCAGAGCTCTGTGGCAAATTTGGATACATTAGGGGCGGCCAGGTAGCACAGCGAGTAAGAGCACCGGCTCCAGTGTTGAGATAGACCTGGAGATCGAATCCCGGGCTCAGACACTTAGCACCCACCCAGAAATAACTGGCCGTGTAACCTTGAGCAAGTTACTTAACCCTGATTGCTTAAAAAAAAAAAATTGGACACATTACTCTAATATTTCCTGGAAGAGAAAAGGGTATAGAAGAAGAAGGATACGTCAAGAGAGAAAAAGAGAAGTAATTAAAATTCAACTGGCAGAAATTGTTATCAGAAAAATGATACCCTGTTCAAGGCAAGGAAACAAGGGAATGAGACTAAAGATTTTTGATAATTATAGAAATAGTCCTCTTAGATAGAACTGTATTTCATGCATTCAATTTAGTTTAAAAAATTAACATAAATCTATTCTCTATTCCTTTCATCACTACACCATTTAGAAAAAACAGAAAAAATGGTACAAATATGGAAGTCAATCATAATAAATTCTACTATTTGTTATGTTCAAAAATCTATATTTTTCTTTCTTCAACCTGAAGCCATCACCTCACTCTGTCAGGAGATCACCACTGGTCATCTGGAATCATGTTTGGTCACTACATTACTCAGAAATTTTATATCTTTCAAAGTTGTTTGTTTCTTACAATATTTTTATTATAGAAGTTCTTCTCCTTGTTGTCCATTTCATTATTCACCAGTTTATGCATCTTCCAAGTTATTTGATATTCTTTTTATAATATTTGTGTTTTAATATGAATTGTTCTGATTCTGATAACTTCAATTTTCATTAATTCATAATAGTCATTCCAGTACAAAAGAAATACTTATTTCTATTTGTTTATTCTTTCAAACACAAATAGGTGGTAGAGGGGACAGAGCACTTGTCCTAGAGTCAGGAAGACACATCTGCTTGAGTTTAAATTTAGCCTTTGTATCATATTCGTTGTTTGCCTTTAAGCGACTTAAACATATTTATTTCAGTTCCTCATCTGTAAAAAGAAATGAGAAGAAAATGACAAATCACTCCATTATCTCTGTTACCAAAACCCCTAATAGGGTCCCGAAGATTTGCATGTGACTGAAATACCTAAACAACAAGAACAAGAGTGCAATCCCATTTTCCAAAACAGTTACATGTTTTGTTTAATGGTTTAAAATTTGTTTGCAATCTTAAATAATTATGCTATACACTAGTTAATTCCATAAACAAATGTATCAATAGGTAGAATTTTTACAATACTTTAAAGTTTAAAATGTGCTGTATATTTAATTTCAATTTATACTCATAACAGTCCTGGAGGGAAGGTGATTTACTAAGTATTTGTTGCAAGCCAGCACTGGGCTTAGTGCTGTGGATTTAAGGAAAACAAAACAAAATTTTTATCCTGAAATTCTAAGAGGTTGTTTTCTAATGAGAGACATAACAGTGTTCACAGATAAGTTAATACAATTAGGAAGGAGAACACTAACAGGTGGGGAATCAGGGAAGAATTCATACAAGAAGAAGCATTTCAAATGAACCTTGAGAAACGATAAAGAATCTGAGAAATTTTGAGAAGAAAGAACAGCTTTCAATAAATTGGGGTGGAGGAAGCAGGTTATAGGAATAGTACCTAGAGGCCAGATACTTATTTTCCCTTTCTCATTTCATCCTCAAGACCTAACCACTGTCTTGCTTTTAGTATATATTTAAAACAGTTGAATTGAATTGAAAGAATAGAGACAAAAAATGGAATGTCAAGTTCTGTGAGCATCTACTAAGCCAGTGTGTTAATAGCTAGGTGAAAGGATAGATTAAGGTCAACTTTTGAAGTGCTTTAAATGCTTACCTGGGGAGCTTGGGTTTTATGTTAGAAGCATTGTTTTTTCAGAGTAGAGTATCATGTTTAAAATTATGCTTTAGCAGGATTACTGTGGCATACATATAAATTGGAAAAGAAGAGATGCTAGAATTAGAGTTCAATTATGAAATTATTAAATGTGTTATATCATCGTCATAATTATTTGACATAGTGACATTATAATAAAGGAGAGGCTAAAGAAATGTTCCAGAGAAACAATGAGACTTAAAAATGGAGTGGATGTGTAGAGTGGTGGGAGAAAGGATGAATCATTGATTTTTCAAAGGTTAAGAATTTATATGAAAGAGGTGATTGTGGTGTTATCAACAGAACAAGGAAAATTTGTATAGGCATAGAATTATAAGGAAAAATAACATTTTTTTTCTTTATAGAGCCTCAGACTTATAATAAACACAATAACAATATAAAACAACAACAACAATAACAATAAAAGAGCTAGCAATTATGTAGGAGAGGAAATTGTTGATTTCTTTGTGTACTGTATGGAAGGGTGTTTTTGTATTACTTGGTCTAAAAAATGATTAGATCATTGGTTAGAGGGGTCTAACTTCATCCTTTTGCTAATAATGTATTTTCCGGTGATAAACTATCTCAAGGAAGTTATCCAGTTAACTATGAGTTTAATTTCAAATATTAATAAATAGTAAAAATTAATTTGTATTATAATATTTTTTTCCTCCAAAATGTCTTTGTTCATATCTCACTCAATATTTTAACCACGGGTAATCCCTGAAATGCAGGCAAAGCATTATTGATAAGGCCTGGGCTGATGAATTTCCAGATTTTAATTTCTGCTTGTAGCAACAATTCTACTGATTGGACTTTAGTTGAAATGGCAGTGAAAACAGCTTAGATTTTTCTGCAGCTGTTTTTACCCAGCACTGTTCTCATTAAAAATTTTATTGGCCCCAAGGACGCTATGACATTTTTGCAGTCTAGGAAATAACTGAAACTGTTGGCCTTGAAATGCTGGGACAAGGAAGAGTCAGATCTGACTGAATTCTGCTGAAAAAAAAAATGCTTTTTTTTCTTTTAAGACCATATCTGGAGAAACAAGTTGTGAATTAATTTCTTTCTATACAGGTGCATGCTACTTTTTGGAAACCTAATGGAGGAAAATCGAAACTTAAAAATAAAATCAAATAATGCAGATTTATTATTTACATTGCAAAATGAGTTTTTAGCTATCCAAATTACTCACGAAACAGGATTCACTTAAATAACAGCATCCTCTCTTCATTTAGCAGCTATTTAAAAAAAATTCTTACACCTTTATTTTTTATTACACTGTTTCTAAAATCATTAATTTCTCTGAAGATGAGAAAAAAACAGAGATAAGAGTCATGAAATATGGAAGAACATTATATATTTCTGAATATATAATGATGTAATTCTTTGCAAAAATAATGTTTGTCTTTTGAAAAAACTTACATAATTATTGTGAATCACATTTTTATGCATACCTTAATATTAGGTAGAGAAAAATTTGAAGCAAATATTTTTATCTAATTTTAAGCTTTCAGTTTTGAACTGGAAAGTGCAAAGGGTCAGGACTGGATGCCAAATTTCAAAAGCCCTTGATTTTCCTATCAGTAATGCAAATTACTACTTGTGAACTTTCTCAAGTTAGCTCAACTACATTAAATGATCTCATATGTCTCTGTTTTTCTATGGAGTTAAGATTAAATGAAGCAGAAGTTAAATAACTTAAAAGATTTGTATACCTAGAAGAATCTGATAGTTAGAGAATCTTCTTTACAACATTTTCCTTCATACCCTCTTCAGCTCTGAGAAGATACTAACTTGTTTTATCCAACCATATAGGTAACTTAGATTCTATTGTCCTGTATTCCAAAAGAAAAGTATTAGATCAATTTGTCAAGCATTTTTCTAAAGTATAGGTAAATTACATACACATCATCATTCTGATATTATTAACAAATTAGTATTAATAAATTAAACTCTATAACCAATTAAAAGGCATACAATTTTTTAAAAGAATATGAAATCCATCTGGCATGGCCTTGTCTTGATGAAGCAATGCTAACTCTGTGTAATCACAGCTAATCTTTTTTTAATTACCTCTCTAATGTCCTGCTCAAGAATTTTCTCAGGAATTGCATTTCAATTCAGTTGTCTATAGTTTGCAGACTGTTTTCCAATTTTTGAAAACTGTTTAAAAAAAAGGAGTCACCCCTTTCTAATTATGCAATTCCTATCTAAGATTTTATGATCTTTCACACTCTTCACTGTGGGTCAGCAATCACATCCTTCATTTCCCTCAGTATGCTAGGGGATATAGATTTACTTGGATCAGGTGTCACAAGTTTTAGAAGAATGAGTAGGATACTTCTTAATATCTGCTTTGTTATCATGTGTATCAATTCTATCCATCATTTTGTTGTTGTTCTGCCATTTGCAATGTAAATTTTGGTTACAAGTATTCCTTTATTTTGTTATGCTAAACTCTTTTCAAAGATTGTCCTTTTTGGAGGATGTAATTGTAAAGTTGTATGCTATACTGAAATAAATTGTGTCAATTAAACACAAAGTTTCTTAGGAAAAATCATTGTAGGCTTCCAAGGTCTGTATATTTAAGAATATGATGAAAAAAGTATTTAGATGATTTGAGCTTGTTGATTTTTTATTTGTTACTTATTTGTTGCTGACAACACAAGCCCTTTCAAAGTCATAAGTAACTATATTGCTGTCAAATAATATTATTTTGAAGTAGGGTAAATTACAGGACAGTTGGTATTATTTCGCTTTTCTGTGTAACTTGTGAGTAGGGAGCATTAAATAAAGAAAGGTTGACATCCATATAAAATAATACAGATCATTCTCCCTTAGCCATATCTTATGTAAAAATAGGCATATGCTGGAACTGGATTTTATTGGCAACACTGGGTTGAAAAAAAAAAGAAAAAATATTTTCTTTGAAGAAAAAGCATATACAGTATGATTCAGGCCTAAACTTAATCTGCATGGGGTTATTGAGTTTACTTTACAGTTAGACAAAGTTAAATGAAACCCAAAGGTAATATACTGTATTAGAAAAATCTGTGCATAAAATGATCAAATTAACTTTCTTTTGTATTTAACTTCTTTTATGTTTATATCAGAATCTGGATTCATAATCACATTATAATAAATATATTCTTCCATATCTTATGTTTGCTATCTTGCATCAAGAAAGTTTTCTTACTAACTCAATATAAGAAATTCAAAAACATCTTTAAAGTCCTTATTATGTTCAAGAATCTAAATATACAAAGAAAGAGAGAGAGTCAAATAGATACACAGAAAATAATTCAAAGAAGTGAAATACAATGTGGTAATCAAAAGGTAACTTGATTGTCCAGAACTTGTTTGAAGAGATAGAGTAAAACAGTGTGATCACTCCCCTTTTCCTACTTATATTAATCCAATCCAAGTTGCATTAGCTTATTTAGCTGCCACTTCCCAATATAATTATTAAAAATAAAAAAAAGAGAGACGGTATATGTTTCACACTGATATAGCAGTTGACCATAAAGGCTGCTAAGACTGACTTTCATTTCTGGAAAATTCCAGATAATTTTAATGAAAGAAGGGTGTGTTATTGATGGCAGCATCAGGTGAGGCACCTGATGAAAGAGTGAGGAATAACAAGATGTGGGCCAGGTGAGCCAGTGGAAACTGAGCCAATTTATTAATCTGAGGTTCCAAGTATATATAGAGAAAAACACCATAGTCATCATGAGTCTTCAAGAGCTACTTTTTTGGAAGTAGCTGTGCCTGGTTTCCCTGTGCCCTGGTTCTCATCCATTTCATACATGACTGCCTTTTTCTCTAATCTTGGTTATCATGGTACAGGAACTGGGCAGGATGTTCTCACACCCTCCCTTAATCAGGATGTGGTTATCTCAAGGTTTCTGTTTCATACCAAGATGTCTGGTGGATCTTGGACATCCTCTGGCCAATATCCTAGAACAGGGCAGAGCCCTGGATCTCAGGCTATCAGGGAAGTTCTGTCATGTAGCTCCATTAGTAGGACAACCTGGAACTGGCCACAAAGAACTGCCTGAATCCTGGATCAGATGTTTTGGCTTCCTACGTGTGATCATTTGCAAAGTGATGTGGTGATCACTAAGAAACAATGTCATTACTCCAAGACCAGGTAAGTCTAGACCCACCTTGTTTACTTTGTTGGCAGTATTATTGGGCTGATAGTTTGCAAGAATGCCTTAGACATAATGAAGCTTATATTGAGCTTGCAATCAAATAAAAATCCCAAATTACTTTCAAATGAACCCTCCTCCCTATTATGTATTTAAGCTTGTCTAGTACATCATATTTAACTATGTTAAATTACATAAGATATGCAAATATGTACAAAACTTTTATGTACTACATAGGGAATAGCTACATGACACAGTTAATAGAGTTCCAGGTCTATAATGAGGAAAACTCATGTCTCTGGGTTCCTATCTGTTCTCAGACACTTACTAGCTGTGTGATGAGAAAACCACTTAGTCCTGTTTGCCTCAGTGTCCTCATCTGTGAAATGAGCTGGAGAAGAAAGTGGCATACCACTCCATTATGGTTGATAATAAAATCCCAAATGGGCTTAGAAAAGACTGAATAAAAATAATGATTTTGTATTTCATTATTAAATTTGATGTAGGTGTATAGCTTAGAAACACATTTAGTTCTACCTTCTGTCATCTAGCAATCAGCTTTTCATCTTCATGTCATCTAATTTTTTTTCTTAAGTACCATCTATATTACTCTATCCAAATCATGGATAGATATATCAAATAGACCAGTGCCTGAGACAAAATGCTAAATTCAATAATCACTTGAGTTTATATTACAAAAGTTACTATATAGTTATTTGGCCTTCTATTCTCTCTCCATTCCTCACAATCCTACACACTAATTCATATTATTTCTTCTAAAAAAAGTACAATTATGTCACACCACTGTCCAAATACCCTTAGTTGCCTCCCACTTCCAGGTGAACAATGTCTTATTCAGGCAGTGACAGTCTCTCTTCTCCACATCTATCTCCAAGTCTTTCATGTACATTATTTTAAAGTCAAAATGAAGCAATTTACTTCTTCCAAACACATCTTATTTTCACACTTACTTCCATGAAATTGGTGACATTGTTCTCTCTGCTTAGATTATATTCTCATTTGATGACAATCTAATTGTTGGCATTGTACTCATTCTTAAAGGCCATGGCACTTCCTCCATGAAAACACTTGTACTTCTCCCAGCTAGATGGTCTCGCTTTCATCTGACATTATAGAACTGTAAGGGTTAGGGGATTTAAAGATCTTCCATGCCCCATTGCATTTGCTGACATAGCAGGAAGGGGTGGGGCAAACAGAAGCAGAAGCCAAGCTAGAGTGCATGAGGTGACTGACAGTGGGGGCAGAAACAGCAGCAGTGGTAGCGCCCAAGGTAGAGGTGCAGGTGGAGGCACAGACCAGTTTTTTGAGCCAGCCAGACTTTCTGCTAAGGATTCCTTCTGAGGACTGCCAGGGCCAGGAACTGTAGGGGCCAGAGTTGCTGGGAGCATGCTTCCTGGATGTTGAGCAGTTGTTGTGAGTGGGGAGAGGAGGATCTTTGCCTGAGGTACCCTGTTCTGTTTTGAAGGCTTAAGAATGTTGGTGTTTGGGGTCGGCCAGGTGGTGCAGTGAGTAAGAGTGCCAGCCCCAGTGTCAGGAGACCTGGGCTCAGTTCCGGCCTCAGATACTTAACACCCACTCAAAATAACTGTCTGTGTAACCTTGAGCAAGTTACTTAACACCAATTGCTTAAAAAAATTTAATTTAATTTAAAAAAGAATATGGGTGTTTACTACATTAACTTCATGTGCCAACTTCATAACTGGTGTGATGGCTTTGAATTTTTTATTTGGAGACTCAGTTTCTGGTATTTGAACAAATGTTCTAGCTTTATTCCTGTTATAGAAATATAAATTTTAAATAAAAAGATCTTCCCTGCCCCTGGGCTAAGTGCACTTGAAGCATGTGTTGGGAGGCTTGTTTTTCAGAAGATATTTTGTAATTGGGCAGTGGGCCAAGAGTGTTGTTACATTCTCTAAGCCAGGAGAAGGCTATATAATCCCTCATGTGAGGCATTGTTTTGGGGCTCATTTTGAGAAGTGTTATGTGATTTGACCAGATGAGACTCTGGACAGCCTTTCAGAGCCCCCCAGCTTTGAAAGACCCAGATGTTGATGCTTCCCTCTCTGGTACTGACTAGGTATAGATGTAATGTTTGGAGAGTTTGAGGCCGGTCTGCTTGAAATGTTTTTCTGTATTGTAATTTCTGCTTGTAAGGTCTGTATACTCTGAAGTTCCAGGTGCTGATTTTTTCCCCTGAACTAGGTAAATGATACGTTTGATTGATTAAAGCAAGATTGTTAACCCATTTTGAGTTGCTTTCCTTTAGAAAAGCAGATCTAAGAACCTGTGTTGGCAGCCACCCTGGGGATGCTAGGGTGCTTGCTGCTACAATTCCCCATGTAGAGAGTCTGGTCTTTTTTGATTAATAACCATATCAGCATATTTATAGTTGCTCTAGGCATTGTGAATACTGCATTGTTGATACATTTGGCAATGGGGATGGGATCACTAAATGTCAGGCCTCCATTTGGAAGCAGGGGTGTTTTAGAGGGAGAAATGGCCATCCAAGGATTTGCCTTATTCCTCTCTAGCCAGATAATGGGCCAAAAGCACAGGGCCCCATGAAAACTGGGAACCAAGGCTAAAAGAGGGAGAACCTGGAAATTTGGAAAAATGTTTGAAAAGAATACCCACAGAACCAGACAAAGAACTGGCAGGAATGTGCAGGATAGGTTGGGTCCTGCTAACAAGTTATTACCTTATGGGTAAAAGTAGGGATAAGCTGCTGGAGGAAAAAGCTCAGATGGTTTGAGAGTCAGATGGTTTGCCCGAGGATTCTTTTTTGCCACAGCATTCAAAAGAGCAAACTGGAGAGAATCAGGTTATCCAGGAACAAGCTACTGGTCAAGTAGCTAAGAGGAAGCAAAAAACTGGGAGAAGGAATGGGCATACAGCTTTTGTACAGACTGGGCAGATGTGTCCCAAAAGCTGCCAGGAGAATGTGTGTGAGGAGAAGGGAACAAGGTGAGATGAGGAGTCTTCTGATGTAGAAGTTCTCCCCACATGGAGAAGAAGATAGGAGAACCACCAGGGCCAAACAGAGTCCATGGAGATAATTGAGGATTTCACTCAACAGGAGATTACAGACATATTGAGTAGATTCACCCAAAGAATGGTAGAGTCTTTAGTGTCTTGGATAGTAGGAATCACTGATGAAGGCACAGGAGGAATAACACTGGACAATGTGGATTGTATAAAATTCATAAGTATCAGTAAGAATCCTTCTGTACACCAAGGTTTTAGGGATCACCATATGCAAGGAGGCCTCAACAGAACTAATCTGTTAGCTTTAGCTGCAGAGGGATGCAGAAAGCAATATCCAACTGACTCTCTGTGGCTTGGTGCAGACTGACCCTGGTACTCACAGATTGTATGAGAAAGCTAAAGGAAGAGGTAATGAAAAGTACTATCATGTTTGGAGATACAAATGCATATCATGATACCCCCCTCACGAGTTCCTCATAGAAATATCATAGTGAAGACGACTCTTCTTGCTTATAAGCACCTAATTCTGACTCTATTAATTAGAGAAATAGGACACCCTCTTTCCGAGATGCTGGATAAGATTTCACAATTAAGTGACCTAGGAGAATGGGAAAAAGATAAATTTCCTTGAGAGAGAAGAGTATACAGCCTGAGGATTCAAAGACAAAGTAGACTGACAAGAAGGGAACTCTTTACTGCTCTATTCAGAGCAGGGGTGGATTTTAGAAGAATAGATGGTATTCCAACTAAAGAGCTGCATCAGATGTAACAAGAAAAGGTACTTAACATTAGAATGAATAGGGAAGCAGGAACTTCTTAAGGTACTCCTGAATCTGAATCTTTCTATCTAAGTTTGCCTCACCTTCAGAGAGAATAGGAAATAGACCAAGACCCAGCCTAAGTTAAAGAAATATACAGAGGACATTGCAGACCCCATATTGGTTTAACAATATATTTGAAGAATTGATTAACACTGTAACTCTTGTTTATTCTGGAGAAGGTGATTACAAAATTGTACCCTTAACTCATATATTCTACCTTGAATGAGGCTAGAATATTCTGATTATTTTTCTTGGCTGCTTCTTGGCTTTTTGTCTGTTCATCTTCTTTGCTAGATTTGTTTCCACAGGCTTGGTACCCTCCACCTGTAGATATCTGATAATTTAAGCTGGATGTCACCCCCTGTCAGTAAAGGTGATGTGTCACCCCTGGACCTGGCATCAAGCACATTAAGAACTGACCTCTCAAATGGGACCCCTTGGGACAGGGACAGCTCTATATCTGATTTCAGTAAAACATAGCCATGGAAGAAGAGATCTTCACCCCTTATCCCAAGATTTTGGGACCCTATTTGTTTGGGGTGGGTAATGATGGGGTAGTTGTGCTCAAACCCCATCATAAAATATTGTTTTCTGTGTTTATTGTGTGCTATCCTTGTTATATTGTTGTAAAATTCTGTTGACATCAGTTACTCTTAAAACTCCTATTAAGCTATGTAATGAAGTGTATTGTTATTTTACTTTTGCTAAGTAAGGGACATGAAATATTTTGGGGCCGAATGTAAGGGTTATAGGATTTAAATGTCTTTGATGCCCCATTGGACTTCCTGACATAGCAGGAATGGGTGGATCAAGAGGAAGCAGAAGCCAAGCTAGAGTGTGTGAGGTGATTGGCAGTGGGGGTAGCAACAGCGGTAGAGGCTAAGGTGGAGGTGCAAACACCTTTTTTGAGCTACACAGAATTTCTGCTAAGGACTCCTTCTGAGGACTGCATGGACAGGAACTGTGGGGGATCAGAACTGCTGGGTGCATGCTTTCTGGGTGCTGAAGAGTCTCCATGAGTGGGGAGAGGAGCACCTTTGCCTGAGGTAGTCTGTTCTTTTTTAAAGTCTTTGGAATGTGGGTGTTTACTACATTAACTATGTGTGACATCTGCATAACTACTGTGATGGCTTTGACTTTCTGGTTTTGATTATAAGTTGGCTGGTATTTGAATAAGTGTTCTAGCTTTATTCCCCATGTAGAGAGACTGGTATATTTTGTTGTTAATAACCATGTCAGAATATTTATAGTTGCTGTAGTCATTGTGAATACTTCATTGTTGATAAAAGAACTTTCTGCATTTATGTACTTGTCCTACTTTATATATTTGGTTGAATTTGGGTTTGGTCATTCCTACTGAATTTTAAAACTCCTTAAAACAAAGACTGCATTTTATTCATCTTTGAATGACCAATGTTTGTTGAATGAATGAAGTATCTAGTGCTTAATGGTCAAAAATATTAGAGGCTGACCTGGAATGTCTTATTTCCTCTCATCTCAAATCACTTTTTGTCTATTATTTTGTTCCCCTTCTACCTCCTCCCTCCTGCCCCAATGGCCCCTGACCTTTTAAACTTATTCTTGGAAGGTTGAGATTTTTATGCCAAATGTTTGTTTGAGAGAACGTATGGGGAGAGGAGTTATAAAACCCAATAAACAACTACTATCCATCTGCTCCTTATGTCCAAAAGGCTTTGCACATCTCAACAAGAGGTTTTGCTGTTACTCCGACAGACCCTTTCTGGAAACCACATCAACTTTTTTTAATTTTTCTCTTATTTTTCAGATGTTATAAGAGAGCTTGTTAGAAACAATATGAGTGAAATATTTGTTGTTCTGGTTGGTTCATTCCTCTTTTCTACTCATCCTATCTACAATTCATGAAGTATCTTTTGAATTTTGTAAAGCAGTTGCTGGATCAGTTGGGAATCAGCAAATTTTAGCATTAATGAGTTCATTTTCACAGAAATTGGCTCATTACCATGCTGACTTCCAGTGTTGTGTGGAGGTTTTTTGATAGTCATATCCTCTATTCTTTTAAAAAGATATATTTTTTTACCTGACATATGTGGAAATAATGAGACTGTTTTTTTTTGTTTTGTTTCTTTAATAATTCAAAAAAAATCCATTCATATGCCTAACTTTCAATGGAAAAAAAATAAAAAATTATATTTCTATGGTATGTCACCAAAATGATGGTAAAATTGAGTTTATCATTTTAATCTTTCTTAGTAATACTTAAAATTATTGATAATTCCAATCATTTTAAAATGTTTAGACATACCAATTACATTAAAATAAAGGTTTTCATTTTTGTAGGAAGTCTAGTATATATTTCATATGTTTTTGGAGAAAAACAATACTGTGTTTTCTCCTTTTTCAGTTTTTTTTTAATACTAAAAAGGTTGTTTGGTCCCCTATATAAAATTACTAATAATTTAAGAATATTTCATTAAAATTATCAATTGTGGAAATCTAGCTTCTAGTGGAAGTATTTATCTTGATCTGGGAAGGTAAAAAATTAATGAAAAGCTCCTTGTCTCACCAGTCTCAATTGATTTCCAAACTTATTATATGTAGAACAACAAAATAAATTGTTATAAGAGAATAGTGCCATAAAACACACCTTTATCAACTAATTGTCAGAATTTTAAAATACAATAATGTAGCAAACAGAAATTTGTAAACCTGTTCATTAATTAGTATGATTTGTTTTCTGATTGAGAGAGATGAATTAGTGCAATGTGCTGTGTACCATTTTAATTCAAGCATAAAATTAGAACTTGCAATCAGTAATTGTAAGTATATTTAGCATTCAAGGAAAAAAAATAAATGGATCCAGTTACTTCTCAAGTACAATGAAGGTGCCAAAAATAAGTCATTAATCTTTATGGAGAAAAGGGGTAAAACCCTCCAAATTAAACAGTTCCAGTTGGTTAGGATTTATACCTTAGTGGAACAACAAATTGGAAAAATAATAGCAAACATTTATCTGGACATGGAGGGGAAATAACAAGGGCTAAACTAATTCTCCTTTATCTTTTTTGATTCACTTACTGTCTACTGATAGGAATATCATATGTCCATGTTTCCTGTCCCCAAATCCTTATCCCTATTCATCTTAGGTCTTCCTTCACCATTTCTCTGTTATCTGACCATATCATCCACAGTGTAAATTCATATTCCTGCAAAATGATTAAAAACTATTTTTGATATGTTCCTTTTACATCCAATATACTGAATTATCCTCATGAATCAAAAGAACTGTTCCCAGAAAAGAATTCATCCTTAAATAGCCTCTTCATTGCTGGCTATTCTTACTTTAATGACTATAAAACACAAGGAAAGCAAGACGTTAGCATAAATCTGTTCCCAGCAATTTGGTCTCTTTCCTTCTTTTTGTTCTAAGCTACAGATAATTCTCTTTTTTTCTACCTTAATATTTCTTAAATTTTTTACATTGTTGGTTAGCCTTTTATTCCTGGATAGTTTCTCCTCTCCTGGCTTTGACTTAACATTCTTCAGTCTCTTTTGCACGGTTACCATCTTTCTCCTTTATACTAAGCAAGGGGGACTATAATAGTAATGGAATATAAAGATTCCCCTATATTGGCTTGGTTTTTGGTTTGATTGTGTTAAAACCCAGAGCTTATTAATCCCACTTGTGGTATGGAATTGTTGACGTGAAAAGAGAGTGCTGAACTGGGAGGAGCTGGTGATGTAGATTTGGAGAGACACAAGAGAGAAGCAGAAGAACTTTTTGGAAGCAGCACTTTTGGAGGCAGAGAGAGACTGAGAGGATTGGTGAGGGCCACTTTGAATTGCCAGGACTTTTGAGACCTGCCACCCAGAGCTGCCAAGGACTGATGAGACATGGCTGTTATGCTGGTACTTTGTCTGTCTGTTTTTATGTTTTTTTTTTTTTGCCAGATTTGTCCACTGGTGAAGGACAGTCCTGTTGTTGCAGAATTCTCTAAACCTTGCTGTTGATTCAGAGCTCCTGAGACTGTTCTGCAGACAGAGAGTGAACACTGTCCACTGGTGAAGGGCAGTGCTGTTGTTGCAGAAGAGTTGGAACCTTGCTGTTGGTTCAGAGCTCCTGAGACTGTTCTGCAGAAAGAGAGTGAATGCTGTCCACTGGTGAAGGACTGTCCTGTTGTTGGAGAAGTCTTGGAACCTTACTGTTCATTCAGAGCTACTGAGACTGTTCTGCAGAAAGAGAGTGAATACTGTCCACTGGTGAAGGACAGTGTGGTTGTTGCCGAAGTTTTGGAACCTTGCTGTTGGTTTCAAAGCCCTGAAGAAGGATTTTCTTGTTGTATGTTTACAGAAATCTTGGAAGAGGGTTTTACTAATGTTTTCACAGGCCCTAGGACTGTTCTGCAGACAGAGAATGAATTAATGAAGACACTGGCAATGTATCTTGTGGCCTTGCTAAGCTTTGTCTCCCCAGGAACAAAGATTGCTGGGAACATGCCTCCTCTCAAGATGAAGAAAACACCTCTATTTGGGTATTAAGTGCTGTGCTTAAACTTTTTGTAACTCTGAGGTAGATTCAATTGTGATCCAGGGGTGGGGAACTTTTGACCTTTTTGTGTTCTATGATTGAACAAATGAATGTACTTTACTTAAGATTGGAAACTAATCTCCATTTGAGAAGAGGGGCTTTGTGATGGACTAAATTAAGGTACAGCCTAGGGGTGGAGTAGTATTTAGAAGAGGGACTTTGTAATTGATTAAATAAATATAATGTCCTGGGGTGGGGTAGTACTTGATTAAATCAGGTAGTACTTGGAGATTATTGAATCACACTTAGTAAATGCTGTATTTTGAATGATGTCATATTTTGATCTTCTCTGTTCTTAATTTTTCACTGAATAAAATGGAGGGCACCTATGTTGGTATTTTGAACCTGGGAAGTTGCCTTTGCTTGGCATTATATTACATAGACTCCTCAAGGATACAAACTTGGTACTCTTCACTTTTACTCAATGATCTCATTTTGGAAACTCTTATTTCCAGTGAATCCCTTTATCAGAAAGCACCCCAGCATCCCCAGGGTGGCTGCCAACACAGTTTCTTAGATCTGCTTTGTTAAAGGAAAGCAATTAAAAATGGGTTAACAAGCTTACTTTAATCAGTCAAATATGTATCATTTCCCTAGTTCATGGGAAAAAGGTCATCACCACAAACTTCAGAGTATACAGACAGAATCATCGAGGCTTCCCAGAGTCTTATATGATCAAATCACAGAACATTTCCTGAAGTGAGCCACAAGCAAAACCTCAAATCAGGGATTATATAGCCTTCTCCTGAGTCAGAGAATGTAACCACCCTCTTGACCCACTGCCCAATCACACAGCATCAGGGTGTGGGGATTTCTGAAAACTAAGCCTGCTGCCACAGGCTTCATGTGACCACATTCATCCTATTAGGAGGCAGAGTACATTTTCAAATCAAGGAAGTTTCTCACAGTCTCTTAAGCTTATCAAAGAGCCTAAGGGCAGGGAAGATCTTTAAATTTGCATTTCCATTACAATCCCTCATCTAACTTCTCAGATCAAACTATACAGCTCCAAATGTCTTCCATATGACACTTATGCATAAAAAAAAAATTGGACCCATAACATTTTCTTCTTTAGCCCATCTGAATTCCAACATATGGCCTCTCAAACTTCAAATAAAAGGAATCATGACAGAGAAAAAAATTTCATCTGTCTTCATGGTCTAAGACACAAAGAACCCTAATGAGTTAACAACAGGATTAACAGCAGAGAAAGATAATCCTTATTCCTAATATGTCTGTTCATTACTCGGTCTTCCACCCATAACCATGCTCTGAGAGTGTGAATTGATCAACAAACATGCAACAGAATTCAGCTCAGCTCAGCTCACCAACCCACCTACAAATCAAGAATCATACTCTCATTGAGAGGGCAGCTTGGCAGCATTTTATTTTATTATTATTTTTTTTTTTGCTGTAGTAGTACTCTGCAAGAAAATTGAGGAAGAGGGAGAATCTGGAAGTAAGAAGGAAAGAGGACTAGTATTCAGATTAGGTAAATTCTATTGACCATATTCCCAAATTACTTTTTGGAAGAAAAATGTGAATTAAATAAAATGGATGGAGACTGAAAGTTTTGAGGTCTAGCCTCTAGGGAAACCATCATTAAAAGGAACAAGTAAGAAAATTATCAATTGGGAAATTAAAGGGGTGAAAAAGGAAAAATTGTCAATAAACTCAGCAGAAAGAAAAGTCAGCTAATACCTTTAGCACAAATAGATAATTCATCAGGGAAGCTATTAATAACATGATAATAGTTTCTCCATATCAGTTAAGTAATTCCAAATTTTTCAAAATGGATATCGTAAGACAAAGGGAAATTAAAGAACACCTGATAAAAAAGAAAGCTGTATTTTCAAAAGAGAATAAAACCATAGCAGGATCTTCATGAATGCTTCCAGAAAGAAATAAGAATTATGAAAGCATAATATATAACTCTCACCGTATAATCGGCAATATTTTTTTAAACCCACAATGGCAAATAATATCACAAAATTGAACAATTGTTTGGTAATACAGATAAATACAAGTCAAGAATAATCTGGAAGAAGAGAAGCAAAAGTATTAATGCACTTAAAAGAGAACATAATCACTCTACTGGCAAATAATTTTGATATAAAAAAAACAGGTTGTGTAAAGAGAATTTAAAGGATGTGTGTGTATCTGAATAATGTAAGAAAACTTTCCAGAACTTTCAAAAACATGATACATAGTGTCAACCAAATCAAATTACCTACAAAACAAAATAAAGAACAGCAACTATGCTGCAAACAACAAAACAGAGTGACAGAATATAGCAATTGCAATGGAAAAAAATAAATTCTGTAAATAACTAGGAGAATCACTTTCTGTATGAAAGGAAAAGAAATTCAAAGTACAAACATTATTGTTCATCCTCTAGAAATTGCAGGAAAAAAATTGCATATTTATTCCTTTTCTTTTTGTTTTGTTTTTTTTTTTTTTTGGAGGGAGGAAGGCAGGGCAATTGGGGTTTAGTGACTTGTCCAAAGTCACATGGGTAATAAGTGTTAAATTGTCTGAGGCCAGATTTGAAGTCAGGTCTTTCTAACTCCAAGGGCAGTGCTCTATTCACTGTGCTCCCTAGCTACCCCCATATTGGATTCTTAATAGAAAAATAGCTTAAGATGGATCTCAAGTTGACACAAGTGACACATTTGAGTCTGTTAATTAATAAAAAAGAAAAATGTTCAATAAAAACAAGCATTTGAAGAATTCCTACAAAGAAAACCAGTCATGAGAAAATTATATGCCTTCCAAATATTCCAGGCAATTGAAATGTATAAAAGATAAACAAATACTACATTAAGGAAGGTATAATAGTGAAAAAATCCTTTATGGGGGAAAAAAGAAGAAAAATATAAAGAAAAAGATATTTAAGGAGGTTAAAATAACCAAGAAAAAAAAATCCTGAAGGATCATTGAGAGATTTATTTTCAATATTTAACAGGAGACATGTGAAAGCAAACATAGAAGAAATCAGAACAAAATTTTATCATAGACTAAACTGGATAATGCCTAAATTAGAGGCAAATTAGTTTGTTTGTTTGCTTGTGTTTTTCTTTAGCTATTTGAGAGGGAGGGTTAAATTCAAGAAGGTAAGGCTTGTGAAAGGGAAAAAGAGAGAAAGAAGATATAAGGGTAATGTGATGTACCCTTATAAAGTCAGTGGTAAACAATGAAGGGAAAGCTCTGTGTTCCTCAGGAAAAAAAGAGAGCTTTTAAGAGAATATCTGGGGTAATAAAGAGAATGATTGCAATTCATAAAAAGAAGAGAGAAACCTAAATTAATTGTCAGGAGGAAGTTTCAGTGAAGAAATCTCCCATAGAAAGAGAGGTATTCTTTAATGGCTGTAATTATAGAGACTTTGTACTTTGACTGTGAAAGGGTTGCATTTCATTGAACTGCATGGTGCTTGAACAGAAGGGGCACAAGAGCACAGTGTGTCCTGGGTTGAAGTGATGACCAGAAGAGGGAAAGTGCATATTTTCTGGGAGGAAAATCTCTTAGAAAATGGGGGAAATAGTCATTGTGAGGGCAAGGTATAGTAACAAACTACAGAGTTAGGGACACAGGAAAATTTCCAACATGAGACAATGCATTTACCCTTTCATTCTCCTGTAGGATTTGTTATTTCAGACAATTGAATTATTTCATTAATAGAGGATAGGGAAAGAGATCTAATACCATAATAGAAAATACCAAAAAAAATTGTCTGAAAGAGGTAATTCAATGCAGGTACTTTAAAAGCTTTAATTGCTGGAGGAATAAAAAGAGTAAAGGAAGGAATAAAAAGAGACCATCCACTCAAAGAATCAAAGTGCATATTACTCTGAAGTGAAATCAAGAAAAAAATGGATAGTAGGGGTGGAGGAAAGATGTTGGAACAGAAGCAAAAACTTTTCTAAGGTCCTGCATGAATCCAGGCACTAAACTTTAAAAAGTGAATCTAAATGGATATTGGAGTGACAAAATCCACAGGGAGACAGAGCATGGCAGAATCCCATCAAGGAAAGTGCCCACGTGGTCAGGGCAAAGATCGCAGCACATGGGGGCTGCACTTACTCTGACTAGAGAGCAGATTAGAGCAGAGTGAGAAGGAGACCCAGCCAGCAGACTCACCCACCCCAAGGTCAATTTGCAGCATTCTCACCAGTTTCTCAGCACAGGATCAGAAGATCCATCAGAGCTGGCAAAAAGAAAACCCAGGTTCCAAAGCTGAGACAGCAGCTTTTCCTGGGGTTATCAGCCCATGGACTGGAAATTTAATCATTTGCCTCATTTTCTGGAGACCGAGATTGCAAAGTAAAATCTAACTTCTTTGATTTCACCTCCTTTACCTAGAAAAACTTGAGATAAATGTTCCACCCACAGTAAAATCTTTAAATAGTGGAACTAGCCTCAGGTTTAGGAGTCACAGAGAAATGGTGTAACTGAGAAAGTAAGGAGTCTGAAGACAAGGGCAGGAGGGGTCCCAACAAGCCTTACGTCACCTGACCAGCAAAAGCCTGCCTGAGCTGTAGGCCAGGGGAATACAGGCAGAAATCTGAAGTGGCCAGACCACCCCTCCCCCACATACTACTCGGTGAGCCTCAGGGTAACTCAGAGGAAACACTAAGAGTTCTGGCCTTGGCCTCCAACTTGACACACGGAGGTTACAGCACACAAAGCCAACAACCAGGCACCTGGCTCCAAGCCTGAGAAATTTGGGTCAGAGCCCTCTGTACCCCAGGAGCAGAAATACACTTTAAAGGACAGGAAATAGGCAATTACAATGGGTGAGAAGCAACTTGCAAAGGAAAGACCAAAGACAATAAAATTCTATTATTCAGAAAGAGAAGAATCACTTTCAGGAGACACCATAGTCTCTGTGTCCACCTGTGAGACAACAGATGGAAATACAACTGGTCTCAAGCCCAAAAAGCATTGTTGGAGGATCTCAAGAAAGATTTTAAAAGCCAAATTAGAGAAGTAGAAGATAAATTTAAATCTACAGTTACCAAATTAGAAAAAAGTCTCACTGAAGAAAACAAATCCTTAAAAAGTAAAATTTGTGAACTAATTAGAGAAAAATATCTCTCTAAAAAAGTCTTTCAAATACTAACCAAAGAAAATATTTCACTAAAATTTAGAATCAGTCAATAAAAGCACAGAAATCTATGATTCACCAAGAGTCAATCAAACAAAACATGAAGATTGAAAAATTGGAAGAAGGTGTAAAATACCTCACTGGAAAAACAACTGATCTGGAGAAGAGATCCAGGAGGGAAAACTTAAGAATTATTCATCTACCAGAAAGCCACTATGAAAAAAAAAGCAGCCAGGACAAAATCTTCCAAGAGATCGTCAAAGAGAATGTCCCTAAACTCCTAGAATCAGAAGGTAAAATAGTTATTGAAAGAATTCACCGGTCTCCTCCTGAAAGAGATCCCAAATTGAAAACTGCAAGAAATATTGTAGCAATATTCCAGAATTACAAGATCAAGGAGAAAATGTTGCAAGCAGCCAAAAAGAAACAATTCAAATATCGTGGAATTACAGTCAGGATTACACAGGAACTAGCAGATTCTACATTAAATGATTGGAGCAATTGGAATTTGATATTTGGTAAGGCAAAAGAGCTAGTACTGCCACCAACTATCAATACCTGGCAAAACTTATCATAAACTTTCGTGCAAGTAGATGATCATTTAATAAAATAAGAGATTTTCAAATTTTCCTGATGAAAAAGCCAAAGTTCAATGGAAAATTTGATATCCAGTTAGAAGACTCAAGAAATACATACAAAGGTAAACAAGGAAAACAAAAATTCACATGTACACACATGCACACAGGCACACTCATGCACACATGCATATAACTTTGGATTCAATAAGAGCAAACTGTTAACGTCCCTATATGAGAAGCTTATAACTGTCAATATTGAAATTTATATGATTATCATGACCTTTAAAAGAGATATGCATAGATAGAGGGTATGGGTATAAATGAACTAATCTGATGATAAAAAAATAACTTATTAAGAGATTGAAAGGGAATGTAGTGGGATAAAAGGAAAAGATGAGGCAGAAATGGCAAATTATTCCATATGAAAAGGCATAAAAACATAATATAGTGAAAGGGAATGAAAGAGGGAGAATAACACAATTGGAAAATTATTCTCACTGTTTCTGGTTCAAAGAGGGATCAACATAATGAGTTCAGTGCAAAATTCTGATGTATAATGATAGAAAAACTAATTACATAGAGGGAAAGGAGGGAGGGAGAGGAGCACTATATGAAATTTGCTCTCATTGGTTTAGGGTTAAAGGGGGAATAACATGCTCTGATAAGTATAAAAATCTATTTTGTGTCCTATAGGCAGTAGGAGGGCAAGGAGGGGATAAGAAGGGGGGTATTAGAAGGGAGGGAGATAGTAGGTAAAGAAGGTAGTAAGGGAAGATGGTAGGCAAAGAAGGGGGGTCACAGGGAAGAAACACTAAGGGAGGCTTTGGTGAAAAAGAAAACCCTTAAGGAGGGGAAGGGAGAAGGAAGAAACAAAAAACATAAGCAGGGGAAGGAATAGGATGGAGTGAAAGAGACAAATAATAATCTTTACTGTGCATGTGAATGTGATGAAATCTTCCATAAAACATAGGCAGACAGCAGAATTGATTAAATGCATAATCCTGCAATGTGGTGAATACAAGAAACACATTTGAAACAAAGAGATACACACAGTGTAAAGGGAAAAGGCTGTAGTAGAATATATGATGCTTCAACTAAGGTAAAAAAAAGCTGTGGTAACAATCATTTGTGATAAAGCAAAAGGAAAAATAGATCTAATTAAAAGAGATAAGGAAGGAAAGTATATCATGCTAAAAGTCACCATTGAAAATGAAGCAATACCAACACTTAACATATATGTGCCAAGTGGTGTAGCTCCCAAATACCTTGAGAAGCAGTTAAGGGAATGAGAGAAAGAAATAGATAGCAAAACTATGCTAGTGGGGGACCTTAATCTCCCCCTCTTTGAATTTGATAAATCTAACCTCAAAATAAACAAGAAAGAAGTTAAGGAGGTCAATAGAATTTTAGAGAGGCTAGATATAATAGATCTTTGGAGAAAACTGAATCGGGATAAAAAGGAATATACCTTCTTATCAGCAGTTCATGACACATATTCAAAAATTGGCCATGTCATAGGGCATAAAAACCTCACAATTCAGTGCAGAAAGGCAGAAATATCAAAAGCATCCTTCTCAGATCATGATGCAATAAAAATCATATGCAATAAAGGACAATGGAAAGACAGACTAAAAACTAATTGGAAATTAAACAATTTAATCCTAAAGATTGGGTGGGTCAAACAAGAAATTATAGAAAAAATCAGCAGCTTTATTTAAGAGAATGACAATAATGAGACAATATAACAAAATTTGGGGGTGCAGCAAAGTCAATTCTTAGGGGAAATTTTATATCCCTGAATCCATACATAAATAAATTACTGAAAATGAAGATCACTGAATTTGGCATACAATTGAAAAAGCAAGAAAAATAACAAATTGAATATCCCCAATTAAATACTGTGTTATAAATACTGAAAACCAAAAGAGAGATAAATAAAATTGAAATTAAAAAAAACTGTTGAATTAATAAATAAAACTAAGAGCTGGTTTTGTGGAAAAAAATAAAATTGATTGACCCTTAGTCAATATGATTTAAAAAAGAATGAAGAAAACCAAATTATGAGTGTCAAAAATGAAAATGGTGAATCTACTTCCAAGAAAGAGGAAATTAAAACAATAATTGGGCATTATTTTGCCAGATTATATGCTCATAAATTTGACAATCTTAGTGAAATGAATGAATATTTACAAATTATAAATTGCCCAGATTAACTGAAGAGGAAGTAAATTATTTAAATAACCCCATCTTAGAAAAATAAATCAAACAAATCATCAGTTAACTCCCTAGGAAAACATCTCCTGCGCTAGATGGATTTAGTAGTGAATTCTATAAAACTTTTAAAGAACAAATGATTTGAATACTCTTCAAACTACTTGGGAAAATTAGTGAAGAAGGAGTACTACCAAATTCTTGTTATGACACTAATATGGTACTGACACTTAAATCAGGAAGTGATAAAATGGAGAAAGACTATTAAAGACCAATTTCCCTCCTGCATATAGAGGCAAAATTTTAAATAAAATATTAGCAAAAAGACAACTGCTATTTATCCAAAGAATAATACACTTTTGTCAGGTAGGATTTATTCCAGGAATACAAGGATGGTTTAATATTAGGAAAACCATCAGCATAATTGATCATATCAACAATTAAATAGTAGAAACCACATGACTATCTCAATAGATGCAGAAAAGTCTTTTGGCAAAATGGAACACCCATTACTATTAAAAACACTAGAAAGTATAGGAATAAATTGAGTCTTCCTTAAAATCATAGGTAACATCTATTTAAAGCCATCAGCAAGTATTATATGTAATGTAAATATAAATAAATTATATGTAATGTAGAAGCATTTCCAATAAGATCAGGTGTGAAACAAGGGTGTCCACTGTCACCCCTTTTATTCAATTTGGTACTACAAATGTTGTCAGTAGTAGGAAGAGAAGGAAAATAAATCAAAGAAATCAAATTAGGCAAAGAAGAGACCAAGCTATCACTCTTTGCAGATTATATGATGATATACTTGAAGAATCCTAGAGAATGAAGTAACAAACTCCTTGAGACAATAAATAAATTTGGAAAATATGCAGTATATAAAAGAAGCCCACATAAATCCTTGGCATTCCTGTATATTTCTAATGAAATTCAACAGCAAGAGATTGAAAGAGAAATCCCATTTAAAGTTACTGTAGACATCATAAAATATTTGGAAATCTACTTGCCAATACAATCCCAAGACCTATATGGACACAACTAAAAACCACTTTTAACATAAATAAAGTCAGAAGTAACTAATCGGAGAAACATAAATTTTCATGGCTGGGTTGAGCTAATATATTAAAAAAAGACAATTTCACCTAATTCAAATTATATATTTAGTGCCATACCAATCAATTTACCAGAAAAAAAAAACTACTTTATACAGCTAGAAAAAGTAGTAACACCATTCATTTAATAGAACAAAAGGTCCAGAACATCAAGGGAATTAATAAAAAGAAATGCTAGGGAAGGTGGCTAGCTATACCAGATTTTAATCTGTATTATAAAGCAGAAGTCCTCAAACTACTTGGTAGTGGCTGAGGAATAGAGTAGTAGATCAAGGGAATGGATTGGATGCACGAGATTCATCAGTCAGTGACTAAAGTAATCTGTTTGATAAACACAAAGACCGCAGTTTTGGGGATAAGAACAAAGTATTTGAAAACAACTGCTGGGAAAACTCGAATATAGTATGGCAAAAGTGGGCATAAATCATTATCTAACACCATACACCAAAATCAAGTCTAAGTGGGTGAATGATCTAGGTATAAAGGCTGATACTGTAAGCAATCTGGAAAAGCAAGGAATAGTTTGTCAGATTTGCAGAGAGGGGAAGACTTTATGACCAAACAAGAATTAGAGTATATCATAAAATGCAATATGGATAATTTTTATTACATTAAATTGAAAGGCTTCTGTACAAAGAAAGCTATTGTAACCAAGATTAGGAGGGAAGTTGAAAATTGGAAAATAATTTTTTACAACCTATGTCTCTGATGAAGGACTCATTTCTAAAATATACTGAGAATTGGGTCAAATCTATAAGAATACAAGTTATTCCCCAATTGACAAATTGTCAAAGGGACAGGCAGTTTTCAGAGGAAGAAATTAAATGTATCTATAATATATGGGAACATGCTCTAAATCACTATTGATAAGAGAAATGCAAATCAAAAGAACTCTGAGGTACCACATCTGACCATCAAGATTGGCCATGATGACAAAAGAGGAAAATGATAAATGTTGGAGAGGATGTGGACAAATTGGAATTCTAATGCTTTGCTGGTAGAGTTGTGAACTGATCCAACATTCTGGAGAGCAATCTGCAATTATGCCCAAAGGGATATAAATAATTTCATAAACTTTGTCCTAGCAATACCACTTCTAGGATTGTATTCCAAAGAGACCAGAGAAGTGGAAGCCCCATATGTACAAAAATATCTATAGCAACTATTTTTGTGGTGGCAAAGAATTGGAAATTAAGGTAATGCCCATCAATTGGGGAATGTCTGAACAAGTCATGGTATATGCATATAATGGAATACTATTGTGCTATAAGAAACAAGAAGCATATGGACTTCATATTTACCTGGAGAGGCTTATACTAAGTGATGCTGATTGAGAAGAGTAGAACCAGGCAAAATTTTGCACAATTACAGACACAACATATGTGTGGTGACCAACTTCAATAGACTGGACTCTTCTCAGGATTGCAGGATTGTAAGTCAACCCCAAAAGACTCATGATGGAGAGAAATATCTATATCCAGGGAAAGAACTAGAAATAACTGAGGCTGAATCCAGATTGAAGCACACTACCTGCTCTTTTTTTTCTTTTTCTTGTTTTTTTTTCCTTCTTTCCCATTGTTCATTCCATCTGATACAATCATTCCTTAAAACCTGACTGATGTCTAATGTGAAAGTATTTGCACAACCTGTATTTGATTGTATGCCTCCAAGAAGAAGGAGGGGGGATGGAGGGAGAGAAAATTTGAAACCCAAGGAATTGTGGAACTGAATCTTGGAAAATAAAAGTAAACAAATGAATTAATAAAGACCAAAAATGTGAAAATGAAAAAAAATAAAAGAGATAATTTATGTTATGCTAAAAGTTACCACAGAAAATGAAAAAAAAATGGATACACGATTTTCCATACCAATGCAGCTTAATAGGTTCCAGGAAAAGTCTTATCTTATCCTTCTCCTCTTTTAATGGAATTATTATTACCAATACCCTATCATTCTTATGATTTTTCCATTTTGAGATTCAGATATAAATTGTCTTGGGACAAGATACTAATCTGTTAACATTATTTTTTATATTAATGGTCCCATGGTGAATTGCAAAGATGTGTATAATATTTGTATGTATAGTGTATAATGAAGATATAACCACATTCTCAAGAGGGTCATTGAAAATTTTTACTCTAATAGTGGAGAGAACAACAGATGATAGGACACGTGAAGAAGATATGTGCCTTATACTTTCCCCACATAACTTTGATTGCCTCTATAAGATCATTTTACTTTGAAAACTTTTTATTTCATTTACTTTGGGGACCACACATAGTTGGGGTAGCAAAATTTATGGAAAGTATCATGTTTAATTTTTTGTTCATAAAATGCTTCTTCGGGCAATTATGGGGAAAAGTCCATTTTGTGATAATGGTTAAGCTCAGGTAAAGTTTATTATTTGAGTTCTGTAATATATTTTAAAATATTTATTTGCAATAAATATTTGTCATCTGTTTATTTAAAAAATACAGCAAGTTTCTTAGGTTTAATTCTAGCCTCAGCCTTATTTTGTTGGGTATTTAGTACATACCATGTTTCCACAATATATAATGTTGTATTGTGTACTTTAGAGGGTCTCTTTGGATAATATCTACTTATCACTAAATTCAGGGTCTTTAAGCATAACTCTTTCATGATTGCATATGTCAATTATCTGGACTTGAATGGCCATTATAAAAACAGTCCTTCACAAAAACAAACCTGCATGGTTTAGTAATATGTTTAGTGCATTTTTGTCATCTTATTGAAGGCTGAGTTCAAGCAGAATTTGCTTATGGCAGAACTTTTCATTCATCCCTTGAATCTTGGTCATTTCAGAGAATCTATCCAGAAATAAACCATTTTAGACTGTGTTTCAAAAATGTTATAACACAAACTATTTTTTAGTCTTTATTATTGCTTGGAGATGTAAATTTTATTTGTAACAAAGACAAATGAATATATAATTAATCTTTCAAATTACTCCTCTATGATGTTACAAATACTGTTATTATGTCTTTAAGAATTTAATAGAATGCTGACAACATTGTATTCTATTTGGCCATTCAAAAATAATTTACTCTGAAGTTAATCTTGCTGAGGAATCGGTATGCTTTTTTTTTTTTTCCTGTGTTCTATCAGGATGCATCAAGAATGTGTGAGAAGACAGAAGGGGAAGGTCAGGTAAAAATTCTTCCTTATCAGAAATGCCTTATGTTAAGTTTAAACAACAACAAAAAAAGTATAGAAAACTCTTTAAAGAACTTTCCCATTCAAAAAATAGAGGGTATTTCAGAAGGCTCAATTCTTATAATGGCTCAAGATAAGATCATATTTTTACTAAGTTAGGCTATTTTTTCCTTTAGATCTTATCTCGAAGAGAACTATATGAAGATAATTCTGAGAAACTTTAACAGTAACTGGAGTGAAATTAATGATGTGGGATCATGTTGAAGTACAAATAAATGAAAAGGAGAAATCTATCTACTATTGTATTGATTGTTGTAAGTGGTTTTCATCATGTCATTTGTCTTGGTCAAATTTTGAAAAAATACTTAGTAATAGTTATTTCTGTTCAATTGTTAATTAATATTTAATTAATATAATATTAATACTAATAATTTAATGAGGGAATTAAGGCATTCATTATGTATTATTATATGAAAAATTAATAGTATGAATATTTTTAAAATAATTTCCACAAATATAACTAAACACTAATTATTCAATGAATTGGGGCTACTTATTCAATTTTATCTTCCACATTGACTTAATTAAAATTAACTCGAGTTAATTTTTTTTAAGAGAAAGAGCTTGCAATTTTGATGGTGAGGGAAAGCAAATCTGTCCATAATTTTAGATTGCTATGGAACATGAGAGGCTAAAATTAAATATATAGTAATATCAAGTGACAGGTTGAGGTTGGCAGACATTCTTATAAATCTTCCTACATGCACATTAATAATTTTATGCTACTAAAGACTGAATGACTTTTTGATAATATTACAGAACGATTTCATGAGGAGAACAAGCTGTTTAATATAAGTAGATTATTTTCTTTTTTAATGGAACCATGTTGCTTGATGTCATCCATATACAAAAAGTGATTAATAAAGCGTTTTCCTTCCTCTAATTTGGAAGCCATATTTAATTATATTTAAGGGAAATTATACTGGATGTAAAGGTAAGCAGAACTTAAAATACTCAAAATTATTTTTTTCTTTGTTATTGTCCTGTAGTAATGTTTTACATAAAGACTAGTTTTCTGTGTGGAAATAAAATATGTTAGCATTTTCACTGTTGCTTGAGTCTCTATTATACAGTTACTACCCATGAATAAGACGTGAATGGGTGTAATGCCAAGCAAAGGCAACTTCCCAAGGTTCAAAATACCAGCATAGGTGCTCTCCATTTTATTCAGTGACAAATTAAGAACAAAGAGAATAAACATATAGCATAATTCAAAATACAGCATTTACCAAGTGTGATTTAATCAATTACTACCCCACCCCTGGACATTACCTTCATTTAATCAATCACAAGGTCCCTCTTCTAAATACTACTCCACACCTAGGCTGTACATTCATTTAGTACATCACAAAGCCCCTCTTATCAAATGGAGATTAGTTTCCAATCATAAGTAAAGTACATTCATTTGTTGAATCACAGAACACAAAAAGGTCAAAAGTTCCCCACCCTTGGATCACAATTGATTCTACCCCAGAGTTACAACAAGCTTAAGCACAGCATTTAATACCCAAATGGAGGTCTTTTCTTCATCTTGACATGAGGCAAGTTCTCAACAATCTTTGTTCCTGGGGAGACAAAGCTTAGCAAGGCCACATGATACATTGCCAGTGTCTTCATTAATTCATTCTCTGTCTGAATAACAGTTCTAGGACCCTGGAAAACATTAGCAAAATTCTCTTCCAGGATTTCTGTAAACATACAACAAGAAAATCCTTCTTCAGGGCTTCTGAACCAACAGTAAGGTTCCAAGAACTCTGCAACAACAGGACTGTTCTTCACCAGTGGACAGAATTCATTCTCTGTCTGCAGAACAGTCTCAGGAGCTCTGAACCAACAGCAAGGTTCCAATGCCTCTGCAATAACAGGACTGTCCTACACCAGTGGACAGAATTCACTCTCTGTCTGCAGAACAGTCTCTGGAGCTCTGAAACAACAGCCATGTTCCAAGACCTCTGCAGCAATGAGACTGTCTTTCACCAGTGGACAAATCTGGCAAAACAACATCAAAAGAGACAGACAAAGTACCAGCATAACAGCCATGTCTCCTCAGTCCTTGGCAGTTCTGGGTGGCAGGTCTCAAAAGTCCTGTGCAAATCAAAGTGGCCCTCAGCAATCCTCTCAGTCTCTCTCTGCCTCCAAGGTGCTGCTTCCAAAAAGTTCTTCTGCCCCTCTCTTTTCTTGTGTCTCTCTAAATTTATGTCACCAGCTCCTCCCAGTCTAGCCCTCTCTTTTCCCATCAACAAGTCCATTCCACAAGTGGGATTCACAAGTTCTGGGTTTTAACACAATCAAACCAAAAACCAAGCCAATACAGGGGGATCTTTAGATTCTATTACTATTACATTGGGTCACTGAAGCAAAGTACTTCTCATATTCAACAATGGCATTATAAATTTTACAAAACTTCCCAGAAAGTATTATAGTAATTATCAATATGTTAAGCTTACTTTTATAATGTTAAACATATGATATAAAATTTTTTTCTTCTTCCTTTCTCTTTTTCTTTCTTTTTTTCTCTCTCTCTTTTATTCTTTCTCTCTTTCTCTCTTCCTTCCTTCCTTCCTTCCTTCCTTCCTTTCTTTCTTTCTTTCTT
>NW_027186315.1:3282818-3304395 GCF_028583685.1 Petaurus breviceps papuanus | reverse complement strand
TTCCTTCCTTCCTTCCTTCCTTCCTTCCTTTCTTTCTTTCTTTCTTTCTTTCTTTCTTTCTTTCTTTCTTTCTTTCTTTCTTTTTCTTTCTTTTTCTTTCTTTCTTTCCTCCCTCCATTCCTCCCTTGCTTCTTTCCTTCCATCCCTCCTTCCTTTCTTTCTCCCTCCCTCCTTCTCTCCCTCCCTCTGTCCCTTCCTTACTTTCTTCCCTCCTTCTAAAACTTTCTCCCCAGACAAATATAGGTCACAGAAAAAAAGATGGTTAAATATTTGGCATCATTTAAAACTTTGTAGGTTGAAGATGAACCATCAAATAAATCAGCATAAGTATTTCTCACAGATAATGGTTCACAATTATATTTTTTTCTCATAGCTTCAAGTTGCTGGGGGTTTTTTTTGCAACAGATTTTTGAGACATGTATTGGAAATGTAACATCTTCTATTTATAGATGTTAAAAAGTAGTATTAGGGACTAAAATTACTACCTTAGCATCACAACAAACTTGTATCAAAGTTAGGATTTAAGGCCAGATTTTTTAACTGCTGGATAAACATGTATTTTAATGTAACATTATATCTCTCTAGCATGTGCCAACTTGGCACATATTATGTCCTTAATAAAAGAAAAAAATAAAATCCACTGATGTGCTAATAAGTGAAATTCATTGAATATACCAGACTGTCTTTGTTCAGCTTGGGTTCTCAGATCACTAGGTTACAAGTACCTGTCTTTCATTGTTTATTGCAAAATTGCTGAAATGTATTAAACACAGAAAAGGTACAAAGAAGAAAGAAATATTTTACTTCACTTCAGTGTTTTCTGAATACTGCTACTTACTATTCCACCTATATAGTGGAGGAATTAGGATTTCATTATAAAAATACACATTCACACATAGGCACATATTCACACAGTCTATGTGCATAGTCTGAAAGAATTTTCAAAATGGAAGGAAACACAAGAAATCATATTCCATTTATTAAAGTAGATAGAGCACTGGAAGGGGATTCAAGGAAAACCAAGTTCAAGTCTGGACATAGACTTGACAATTTATGAGTCTTTGATTAAGATAAGTAACCACTCATTAAGCTACTACTATGTGCCAGGTACTATGATAAGCAATTTACAAATATTTATCTCTTTTGATCCCCACAAAAGCTAAGGGAAGAAGATGATAATATTATCTCCTTTTACAGATGAGGAAATAAAGTCACATAGAGAATGAAGATTTTCTCAGAGTCACACAACTAGTAAATTTCTGTGACCAGATTTGAACTCATATCTTATTGATTCAAGTCCCAGAGTTGTATTTACTAAACCACCTAGCTATTTATAAATAAATAACAGAAAGTACAAACATTGTCTTCCACATTTACTTAAAGTTTCATATTCATTATCATAATCATAGTTAGGACTTTATTCAAATACATCTAATGAGCTTTGACCAATATTGTTAAGTTTATTGCATGCTCTCTCCTTCATTAATCTTGACAATAGCATTGAAATAAATTATTTTGATATTAAAAAATCAGTGGCAACCAAAACAAGATACATCAGTGCCCTGCACCCAACAAAAACACAGAAAAGTTTCTCGTTCAGCTGGCCAAGATGACAAAAGAGAAGAGGGACAATAGGGAAAAGGTGGCTCCTGCCCCTGCTGTAGTAAAGAATCAAGAGCCCAAGAAAGTGCTCAATCCTTATTTGAAAAGCATCCCATGACTTTGGCATTGGTCAGGACATCCAGCCCCAAAGGGAAGTTACTAAATTTGTCAAGTGGTCTCAGTACGTCAGACTACAGCATCAATGGTCTATCCTTTATAAGCATTTGAAGGTTCCACTAGCAATCAACCAGTTCACCCAGGCTTTGGATCATCAGACAGCTACTCAACTGCTTAAACTGGATCACAAATATAGACTGGAGACAAAGCAAGACAAAAATCAAAGGCTGCTGGCCTGGGCTGAACAAAAGCCTACAGGCAAAGTAGATGTCCCCACTAAGAGACCAACAGTCCTCAGAGCAAGTGTTAGCACTCTTACCACCCTGGTAGAAAACAAGAAAGCCCAGTTAGTAGTGATTGCACATGACATAGACCCCATTGAGCTAGTGGTCTTTCTACTTACCTTGTGCCAAAAAATGAGGGTTCCTTACTGCATTATCAAAGATAAAGAAAGACTCATACACTTAGTTCACAGATAGAAATGCACAAGCATTGCCTTCGCACAGGTTAACCCTCAAGATAAGGGAGCCCTGGCTAAGCTAGGGGAAGCCATCAAATCCAATTATACTGACAGATAGGATGAGATTCATTGTTACTGGGGTGGCAATATTCTGAGTCCAAAATCAGTGGTTCATATTGCCAAGCTGGAAAAGGCAAAAGTTAAGGAACTTGCAAATAAATTGGGTCACATGTATATTTAATTTTTTCCTATGTAAAAATAAAAACTTAAACAAAAAAAAGACACACATGCAGAAAAAGGGTTTTTTTTTGGTACTGCTGGTGAATTAATTTCCTAAAATGAAAGAAACAATATATGTATTTTTCTAATGTGTACATAAATACACATACATACACACAAAGCAGACATATATTTATGTGTGCATGCTTACAAATATACACATGTGTACATGTAGAAACACACAAGAAATATACATGTCTTTCACATTTTTATTTGTAGTATCTTATATAGCATCATAGATTAAAGACTAGAAGGAATATTAAAAATCACTGAGTATTCTTTTTTTTTAATAGATAAGGAAACTATGATAAAAAATCTCAATGATTTGTCAAAGGTCACAGAGGTGGGATTTGAACTTGGGTCTTCCTGTTTCAAAATACATTTGGTCTTATGCATTATAGCTCAGCTTGAGAGATTTGTTTTATTAAAACATCTTTTCATCCCTCCATAGAACATTTACCCCAAATGTTTGATGCTTTCCTCTTTTTCCCCCATATTTTTACCTCTCACTTTAAAGAGATTTCTTTTAAAGGTTTCCAGAAAGAATATATATACAAGAAAGGAACCAATAAAAAACACAATATTTATTTATTAACACATGCCCCCAAATACAGGAACATGGAGTAGAAACTATAGCACCCAACAGAAGGGAAGAAATTTGTTTTTATAGTCATCAATATGATGATATACAGTGAAATCTATGCCTGATAAAAGCCTCTGGATGATGAAAATCTGTGCAAAAGGCAGAAAATAAATAAAGTAGCATCATATAGTAAGAAAAAGAAGAATCAGTAAACAGAGGTAGAAAGCAAAAACATGGATTATGTTGGGTAAAGATCAATGAATGAGAACCAGAAGCATATTTTCATCAGAATATATCACAGAATAAGTAGACAGAAAAAAAAGGGGTTGGAGAAAATAGAGTTCAGAAAACAGATCACAAACCTGTCACCAAGACACAATAGAATAGCTAATATTCTGATATCTGATAGAACTCTTTTTACAAATTAGAATATGTAACTTTTTGAGGTACATTAGAGAAAATTTTGTCCTGTAAAAAGAAGAGATTTCAAAAAGAAGTCCTGTTTTGGATCTGATTCTCATAAACAATGAGAAACCAGCTTCTGGTATGGAAATCAAGGATATTTCATGGAGCAATGACAATGGTCCTTCCTGGAGTTTTTTTTAGAATTAGGAAAACCTAAAATAGTTTTACAAAAACCAGAGTTTTAGGCAGAATTGTTTTTTTTTAAAAGTGTCAGATGAATGAACTGTAAGATTTCTTAGGCAAAAATACTGCAGGGCAATTCAATCCAGAAGTGATGAGGAATTTTCAAGAATGATGTTCTTTCAAAATTATTATGATGAGGATGAAAAAATGGGGAAAAATAAGCAGATGCATAAGAAATAAAATCAATGTTATATTTATGTAAGTAGAGAAGATGGAATCAAAGACAGATAACAGATCATGAGTATGAGGTGTCAGTGTTTCCTAAAAAATGTTGAGTGCTAAAACTCTGAGTGAGCTGAGGAGATTGAGGAAAACATCTAAATTTTACGTTGTGTTAAAGGGGATTACAGAAAAGATAACCCTCTTACATCAGATACATGAGATAGTGATAACTAACAATAAGCAGGCAGAACTATTCAAATTATTATTATTATTATTATTATTATTATTTGTCTTTACCTTTTCATAGGAGAAAGACTGTGACTGATGAGAACAAAACAAAGATGAATGACAGGATAATTTATACAGAAGATAAGTAAGAAAATGGAAAGTAAGAGAGCTCATAGCTATCATACAAAATGCACTTATTGGTACTGAAATCATCAGGATCTGTGATGGCTGAGCAACTTTCATAGATGTTTTAAATATTATAGAGAAGAAAATAGATACTTCATGATTATCAGAAAAACAGTATGGTTCTGAATAGAAACTGCAATATAAAATCTGCTTAATGAGCTTGATTTTAATTATTTTGTAAATTCTAAAAAAAAAAATTGTTTAAAAAAAGTTAGTGAACATTTATAAAAGTAAATGAAAATTACAAAAAAGCCAGCTTGACTTCATGAATATCAAGTTATGAGACTAATCTTACTTCAAATTTTAGCAAGATTATTAAATGTTACATCAGGAAAATGCTAGATATAATTTACTTTGATTTCAGATAAAGTAGACTATTCTTTTCTCATGGAAAAATGTAGAGAGTTAACTATGGAGTAGATTATAATTTGTCATGCTCTCCATAGCTGAGTGAATGACTATACACACAGAGTTGTCATTAATGATTCATGGTCAGTTTGGCTGGAGACTTACAATGGCATACGTGAGGATCTCTGCCTGTTCTTGTGCTCTTTAACCTTGAATCAATGGTGCAATTAAAGGCACCGACAACATGCTTATTTATTTTGCAGTTGACATAGAAATGGGAAGAATAACTACAACTCTGCATGCTAAAGATACAAAAATATCTTGACAGGCTAAAGCATGAAAAGAATCTAATAATATGAAATTCAGTTAGAATAAATATAAATAAAATACAATAAAAAACAACTTTAGCAGGATAATGTGAGAAAGGTGTGAATACATAGCAACTTGTCAGAAAATGATACAAGGATTTTCATTTGACTGTAAATTCAATATTAATCGACTCTGATATGATAGGCAAAAATACATTGTTTTCAAATTGTCCTTGAGCTCCATTAAAAAAAGAATGTGTTAAGAACAAGGAATTATAATCCATAACACTCTCCTAAGGTGAGACCATATCTAGAATATTGTGTTAAGGTTTAAATTTTGATATAGAAAAGTAAACTATAATTTGTAAAGCATGTAGAAGAGAATACCTGGGATGTTGAAAGACTTCAAGTCAATGCTATATAAGAATATATAGTTGAAGAAGCTAAGTATACAAGGGACTTATATCCCAAATTAAATAAGATTCATGGTCAAGAGGGGTTTATAGTAATGTCCAAATAGTTTAAGTGCTGATGTGTAAAAGAAGAATTAGACTTTTTTTTCTGTTTGTTCTTAGGATTTAACAATGACCATTGAGTGGATGTTGCAAAGATACGAGTTTAAACATTTCAGGGGATAGGCAGGGAAGAAGCATTTCTTAAGTACAAAATATGTACCAAGAATAGGACTAAGTGATTTACAGATATTATATTATTTGATCCTTGCAATAATTCTGTGACATAGGTGCTATTGTGATCTCCATTTTATAGGTGAGGAAACTAAATTAATTTAAGCCTAGGGAAACACAATTAGTATGTAGGAATAGATTTAACTCAGATCTTCCCAAATCTAGGCCAAGTTTGTGTGTCTACCATCTAGCTGCCTATTTCAAAGGAGGGCAGCAGGGGTTTTCTAATTTGGCCTAGGAAAGTAGGAGGATATTTATTAGGAGGTACTAAGCCTCACTCACTATAAGTCTTTAAGTGATCACTCATTATCTGTGTTACAGATATCTTTGTTTGCAGTAATGTATTAGACAAGAAGGATTCTCTGGTGCCTTCAAACACAAATAGTCTGTGATTCTGTTCACAGGTGATAACTATGTAACTAGGTGATATAGTAATGATAACATTCAGTAACAGTGATTGATATCAAGTACTCATAGAGATGAGAACAATTTCTGCCTTGTAACTTTCCACCTGAGTTACTGTAGGTAGGTCATTTAACATATTTGTTTCCTCATCTGAAAACTGATAGATCTTCTGATTAATTTGTCACATATGCTGTAGTCTACTAAAATACTCCAGTTTTATCTACATTTCCCCATTGCAATTATGATTCTTCAAATATTGTGGTGTTGAGTCATTTTAACCTTAAAATTCATTTGCTGATTATTGTTGTTCAAAGGTATTGTGGTGGTCAGGTTTGAGATTCTTTAAAAGACCATTCCCTTTCCAAATCAGATATATTAATTTCTTCCTCCTCCTCAATTTTAGGTCCAGATAATTTGTCATCTACAGTCTCTGTCTAAAGCATAAGTAGCCCAAGGACAGAAAAAAAGGCAGTTTTTATTTTAAGAACTGAGTTCAATCCTCAGTTGTCTCTTTGACTTTTCTATGATTTGTACTCCCATTCAGGGTTTCCCCTGTGCATATCAGAATTTGATTCCCATTTTCATCTCTTTAGAAAATTAAGATCCCTGAATTCCCAAGTAGTCAGTCACATTAACAAACCATTAAATAAATTATATACATTCTTTAACTCAAGAGAAAATTCAAATACTTTCACCTGAATCAAGAACCAGACAAAACTACTCCTCCCTCCCCATGGACATCTATCTCCCTTAGCGATCTAAGCAATCTGGTACTGCAGAGGTTTGTCTAATGCTATTTTTTTAAAGTACTGATCATTTACAAGTTAAGTTTTGAAAGTAAATATCACCTATAACATATAACATATTTTTGCATAAAATTCATTCTACATAATAATGCTTCAATTTTATATTAGATTTTGAACTTTAATCTGGTCAAAATTATCTGTTAAAATATATGCATTGTGTGCTTATGGATAAGGAAATGGTTTCCCAGCTATTTAAAAAAAATCTAAGAAATGGATTATTATAGAAATATCTAATCCAAAAATCTTCTTAGGGAGTTGTCACTCACTATGTAAAATAATTTCATGAGAAAATTTGATGAGAAAAATGGAAAGATTTTTTCTCATTCAAATAATGGTCATAATGGTGCCCAAACCCATCAATCAGAAGGGATTAGTGAAAAGTAGGTTGATATTTAAGGATGGATTTGTTATTTGAATAAAGCCTGAAAAATGCAATTTTTCTGTCTGTAAAAGAAAAATGACTCTTTTAAAATGAAAGGCATTTTAAATGAGACTTGGAAGTTCTAGAAAAAAATATGAGACAGCTGGTTATCCAATCCATTTTTTTTGAATGTTTAACAAATTCCTGTAAGTATTTTTTTCTAGAATAAAATCACAGTTAATGGCATCAACTATGACCTTGCAATTTGGTGATACTCTCTGAAATTGGAGTGTTGCAGATGACTGCATATAGACAAAATACTGAAGCTTGTACCTTAAAAATACATATTGAAAATGTGAATAGACTTGCTAAAGAAAATATGGTATCTGCATTTTTTTAAAGTCCAATCTTGAACATAATTTGTAATTTCTTTGAAGGAATATTAATTATTAGAATGAAAAGGTGTATGACATAGTAGTGTAAAATGAAACCCACATTCACAGAACACCATCAAGTATTTGGTAAATAGCTGTCCATGGTTCGGTTGAGATGTCAACACATTTGTGCAATTCTTCATGTGGAAGTAATCTTCCCTAATAAATATTTGCTTACCTAGAAGAGTTGCTCATCACAAAGTTCTATTTTTTGTTTTGCTTAAAGTTAATGTTCAATATTCTCTATTTTCACACTTTTACAACTATTTGAATTTCTATTGCTACCTTTTCAATTTAAATGTATGGCATTATCTCCCCCTCCAAATTAAGCATATGTGCTCCCCTCTATTTCTACCTTCCTTTATCTCCAGACCTCTCCTGTACTATTTAGTGGTCTTAATGTTATAATTAAAAGGGCAGTTGTCAAAGATAATGGTCTTTATACTCTTGTTGCTATTGTTTTAACAAAAGATCCCTATTTATGACTCTCAAGTCCTTCTCTGGATATTTCATACTTAGGAACCACAGCAAACTCTGATAGAGGCCCACTTTTCAATAATGATTCACTTGGGATGAAAAGATTCATTTGGTGCATATGGAAAGGTCACATTACAAGTTGAACATCTACAATTATTTCAGTATGCATTCCTACCCCTAACTTTATAAACCAGTCTGGCATTATTTCAAAATGAAAGAAACAAAACAAACAAAAATAAAAAGCCCTAACTTTGGAATTGAAAAGATCTGGTCAGCTATGTGATAATGGTGAAATAATTTAATCTCTCAGGAAACTAGGCAGTCATCTAACACTATAAACTATAGATGAGATGTTGATCTGCATCAATGGAAGTAATTTTTTAAACTATGAATAGCTACCAGATTTAGTCATATGTGTGAAGCAAAACCAAACCAAAACAACTACAAACAAAAGAATATCATTTTTGCATTTCTCAGACAAAATAGGAACCATCACAAATTTGCTTGTCATCCTTACAAAGGCATCCTGTTAATCTTCTCTAGGTCATTTCAATTTTAGTATATGTACAGCTAAAGCAAATGAAAAAACTTGGAATGCTATGTATAAATTCACTTACCTTGGCAGTATACTCTGCAGGGATGTGTGCAAAGATGATGAAGTTGCCACACTCATAAACACAGTTAGCTAAGTGTTTGGCAAGTTCCAAAGGAAAGTGTGGAAGACAAGAGGTGTTAGATTGCCTACCAAACTGAACGTCTACAGAACCATAGTGCAGAACACATTCTTGTATTTCTGTGATACTTGAATTGTCTACCAGCACTATGAGAGGGAATTAAATTATTTTTATTTCAATTTTCCGAGGAAGTCTCTAAAGATCACCTGTCAAAAATAAGTGCCAGACAATGAGGTCCTTTCTTGAGCTGAACTGCCAAGCATTAAAAACTCTACTGCAATGCTAACTACATTGTTTGAATGCCAAGATCAAATTTTGCTTAAAAGACTATTTCAGAATTATCTTGAGAGAATTCTGGGAAAATGGCTGAGTAGGTCATAAAATTTGAAACTCACAAGATTTCCTGCCATGAAAGAGATAAAATAGCACCTAAGGGCAAAAAAGTGAAGAGAAAAATAAATAACAATAGGGACACAACAAGGGTCTTCCTGGGACAATTGAATATCAGAAGAAAAATCCCAGGATGAGGTTTTGTCTCTATTAAGAGTAAACACCTCCAAACCAAGGTCCCAACTAACAAAAAAGCTATAAATCACTTAAATTACAATCTGCTAGCCCTGAGGTTAGGAGGTTTGAGAGTCTGCCTAAGCCCAGGCCACAGGATCTTTTAACCTCCTAAATAGTGAAAGTTGTGTATCTGAGCAGGGAACTTCTGCTGAGAAAGAATTCCAAACCCAGAAAGAATAGCAGGAAAGGAAAGATTACGTGCCCAGTGAATACAGAAGGAGTGGGGCCATATTACCTTGACTTTGGGCACTTACAGGAAGCTGGAGGTCTTAGTTTGGGTTCAAGGTCGGAGGGGAGAACTGAAGAGAATATGAGGAGAAAGACACTATCCCCTCATATTCAAGGACTGGGGGTTATAACTTGCCCAAGGTTACAAGGCTATTTTTTTGTGTGTGGATGTTATGCTTAAACCCTCCTTACTCCAGGGCCTGCGCTTTACTCACTGTGCCACCTAGCTGTCCCTGGCTCATCATTTCTTATAGCAAAAAAGTATTCTATTACATTGACATGACACAATTTGTTCAGTCAATTCCTAATTGATGGCCATAGCCTCAATTTCCAATTCTTGGCCATAACAAAATAGTTGCTATACATATTTTTACATGTGGGTACTTTTCTAATTTTTATGATCTCTTAATGACACAGACCAAGAAGTATTGTTGCTGGGTCAAAGGGCATTCACACTTTTATAGCACTTTGGACATAATTACAAATTACTCTCCAAAAGCTTTGGATCAGTTTACAACTCCACCAAAAATGCAGTAGTGTTCCAATTTTCCAACATTTACTATTTTCCTGTTTTGTCATGTTAGCCAATCTGATAGCTGTGATGTATTACCTCAGAGTTGTTTTGATTTGCAATTCTCTAACCAATAGTTATTTAGATCATTTTTTATATGACTATACATAACTTTAATTTCTTTATCTGAAAACTGCCTGTTCATGTCCTTTGACAATTTAACAGTTGGGGAATGACTTATATTCTTATAAATCTGACTCAGTTCTTTATATATTTTAGAAATGATGTCTTTATCAGACACACTGGATATAAAAATGCTTTGCTTCTAATATTGGTTGCATTGACTTTGTGCAGAAACATTTGAATTTATTGTAATCAAAAACATCTATTTTGCATTTCATAATATTTTCTATCTCTTGTTTCATCATAAATTCTTCTTTTCTTGACATATCTAAGAAGTAAACTCCTCCTAGTTTGCTTATCTTTAAAGCTAAATCATTTTGACTTTATCTTGGTATTTGATGTAAGATGCGGGTCTATGCTTAGTTTCTGCCACACTATTTTCCAGTATTCCAAGGCAGTTTTGCTCAAATAGTTAGTTCTTATCCCAGAAGTTGGAGACTTTGGCATTATCAAGCAATATATTAGTGTAGTCATTGACTTCTGTGTCTTGCACACCTAACCTATTCCACTGATCCACTCTGCTTTTTCTTAGCCAATATCAAGTAGTTTTGATGATTTTTGTTTTATAATACAATTTAAGATTTGGTATGATTAGGTTCTGTTCCTTTGAATTTTCTTCATTAATTACCTCAACATTCTTGACATTTTGTTTTTCCAGATGAATATTATTACTATTAATTTTTTTTCCTAGCTGCATAAAATAAGTTTTTGATTGCTTCATAGGTATGGTAATGAGTAAGTAAATTAATTTAGGAACAATTGTCTTTCTAATTTTCTTAGCTCAGCCTATCCATGAACAACTGATTTTTTTTCTAATTATTTAGATCAAATTTTATTGTGTGAGAAGTGTTTTGTAATGGGGAAGATGTCAACGATAAGATTATATTTGAAAGTATATCATAGCTATGTACATTTGTTTCTTTACTTTTTAGATGACCTGCTTGTTAAACAATTCCCTACACACTTTTATCTCATTGAATTCTGTGTAGTGGAAAATCATGAGGGAAGTTTTATGGATATTCTACACATATAAGAACCTTTTTCCCCCTATTTTAAATATTTTGCTAAGGATGTTCAAAAAACAGAGATAAATGTTAGTGCTCTATGTATTTATATCAAAGAGTCTATTCTTCAATCTTCAATACTCTTTTCTAGCAGGGATCATTCAACGTATCTTTCAGGCAATCAAGGACCCCATAATCCAGATCTCTCCTTGTCCTTCTCTGAAGAGCAGCACTGTTCCTGAGTGTCATTTTCTCTCAGGGTCTTTGTATACAATTTACTGGTATCTAATTTGAATTCCAATTTAACATTTTATGATTTTTTTTCACCCTTTAGCTGATGTTTTCATTTTCAAAAAAAACTTCTACTCCTTAACCCCAAGGAAATAAGTGATATGGAATTGTTAGTCATTTTAATAGGGCATGTGGAAAATATATATTAGATGGAGGAATTATATTGTAGTTCCCTCCACAATTTATATAGGATGGTTTTAGACCACATAATTTATTCCTTACTTTTCTCTCTGTAAATTTTACAGCAAATTCTCAGATATCAAACTATAGATATTTAAGAATCTGTCTATATGCAAAATTAATTTTGATTTATTTGGTTATAAATGTGACAACAAAACCAACAAAAACAAAATCAAATAATCACATACTTTTTGTCTAAATGATTTCAAACAAATAAACTCAATGTTTGTTCACCTCAATGCTCACATATTCACATTCAACTTACAATAAGCTCATTTGAAAAGGCATAATTCAATTATCTCAGAGACTTACTAATTTTATGACCATGAATGTGCCATTATAATTCTCCTAGCATCAGTTTCCTCATATGCAAAATGGGCATAATAAAAATACATACCTCCCAGAGATATAGTGAAGATTAAATTTTTATGGAGAGATAAAAAGATAAACACATGTATACCTATTGATAGATACAGATACACACACATATACATGCATGTGTGTATAAAATTTTTGCTTTTAGAAACATTCTGAGAAAGAATCTATAGGCTTCACTATACTGCCATAGGTCCATGGACACAAAAGGTTAAGAACTATCACATAACATACATTTTAGCTACGTTATTACTATAAGGAAGGTATTTTTTCAATATAAATATTCAAGAAATATCCTTCTCTAGCAAAGAATTGAAAATTAAGGGGGTTTCCATCAATTGGAGAATGGCTGAACAAGTTGTGCTATATGCATGTTATGGAATACTATTGCGCAATAAGAAATGAGGAGCAGATGGACTTCATATTTACATGGAGAGGCTTATACAAAATGATGCTGACTGAGAAAGGTAGAGCCAAGAGTAGTTTGTAAACAATCACAGACACAACATATGTGTGATGACCAACTTTGATAAACTGGACTCTTCTCAGCAATCCAGAGATATAAGTCAAACTCAAAAGACTCATGATGGAGAGAGATGTCTACATCCAGAGAAAGAACTGTGATTGAACCCAGATTGAAGCAAACTACCTGCCCTTTTTTGCTTTCTTGTTTGGTTTTGTTCCCTCTTTCCCATTCTTCATTCTATCTGCTACAATCCTTCTTTATAAACTGATGAATGCCTAATGTGAAAGTATTTGCAGATACTATACTTGATTATATGCCGCCATGGGGGGGTAGGGGGGAGGGAGAGAAAATTTGAAACTCAAGGAGCTGTGATAATGAATCTTTTAAACTAAAATAAACAAATTAATAAAGTCCACTATAAACTGAAAAAAAAATAAAAAGAAAAAAATATCCTTCTCATCTCAATACATCCTTATGGATTTAGGCTGATTTTTTTTTTCTAATTCATTTTACATATATTCACATGCATAAAATCAGTATCACAAAATTTTATTCTTTTTCTTTTATTTAATTGTCAAAATATAGTCATCAGAGAAATGTATAAATGATTAAAACTAATATAATGATGTATTCAGCCCTGTAACAATGTTATGTAAGATATGGAAATGTTATATTCTTCAAGGCTTATGCTGTACCATCTTCATTTACAAGATTTAGGGCAACACATTCACTCTATTGGCATTAGTATCTTGAAGTTTATCTTCTTCATAAAAATATGTTCATTTTTATCAGGAAAATGTTAATGGAAGTCAAGAATCTCATTAATGGAAAGATTAGATGGAAAGGACATGGTGTATCTCACTTTAATAAAAAGGCTTCATTTTTATGAGGTACTATATGTTTTTTTAAATGATAATTGCAACTCTGAAGCAAGATCTGAGCTATGGATTAATATAAGTTTCATTATTGTCTCTGCAAAAGAAAATGGGATTTCTTTCTTGTTTTAGTGACTGATACACTGTATCTCTTTACCAAACTGTTCTGTATTTTCTGTAAAAGTGAAATGGTTTTGTGGAAAGTCAGTATTTTTGTAGATCTACTATTATCTAATTCCTTTTGTCTTCCTGGGACACTTGAAATGATAATGAACAAATACATCCTTTTCCCCTTGTTTCCCCATTTCACAAGGCTTTTGAATCTTTTTTTTTTTAACAATACTGCATTTAATCTACCATGTATCTCCTGCCAATCAAAACTACCATAGTCTTGAACAGGAACATATTTTTTTGAATAAGGTTTAGATTCAATTTTTAGAATGTTTACGTCTTCTGATTCATACTATTGGACGTTTTGGGATCTCAGAGGCCAATTTTTACAAAAAATATGTGGATCAAAATGTGTTGTTCCCAGTCATTTTAAGTCATGCCCAACTCTTCATTACTCCATTTGGGGCTTTCTTGGCATAGACACTTGATTGGTCTTCGATTTTCTTATCAGTTCATTATACAGATGAGAAAACTGAAACAAAGAGTTTAATGTGACACAGTGTCTTCCCCAGTCTCTGAGGTAAGATTTAAGTTCTTGAAGATTAGGCTTCCTGCATCCAGGCCCAACGTTTTATCCACTGTGCCACCTAGCTGACTCAGAACAACCATTCGGGATAATAATTTTTAACCATGCTCATATATAGATATATATGCAGATATATAGATAGATATAGATGCAAATATGTGGTGGTAAAAGTTTGGAAATTAAAGAAATACTCATCAATTGGGGAATAATTGAAGAAGCCATGTCATATGATTGTCCTGGAGTACTTTTATGCATAATAAGATATGTTGAGGAGGATAGTTTAAGGAAAACAAACAAATAAAATCATGGTAGGAACTATATGAGTTAATGCAAAGAGAAGAGAGGAAAAAAAAATTGGAGATCATTGTGCCCAATAACAACAATGTTGTAATGACAACCAAATATGAAATACTTGGTTATTCTGACCAATACAATGATATTACATAATCCAAAAAACCTCATGATATTAAAAAAAATGCTATCCACCGGCAGAGAGAGAATTGATGGATTCTATGCAAAGTGAAGTATAATTTCTTGCTTTATTTTTGTCTTTTTAAAATTATCTAACTAATATGGAAATATATTTTGCAAGATTTCTCATGTATAATTGATATCATTTTGTTTGCCTTTTCAGTGGATTGGGAAGGGTTGGAAAGGAGATATTGAAATAATTTGGACCTCACCTTAAAAAGGAAAGAATTTTATAAACAATTGAAAAATAAATTTTCTAAAGGAGTGATCAGGAACATGGTTTTGCTTCTGAGCCTGGTCTTGAACCCATAGAACAGAGATATTTGTGGTGTGGATGATAATTATAATTCTAGCTTGATAACTCCCTTGAATTTGGAAAAAATGGTGCTAAGCCTCAAGTCACCGGCCTTTCTTGCTGTTTCCCAGACACCTTGCTAAAAAGTTCAGGCATTGGCATGGTTGTAGTAACTGAAGAAGCAGGTCAGGCCTTAGATTATATCTATCTATGTAATATCTGAATATTGAAAACTGTCCATGTACAAGTTCTTACATGGAGAATAAATATCTTATATGCATGGCCCCTGTATAATGTTTAAAAATATTTTCAGTAATAATTACTTTTAAGAATTTCTTTAACATTTTCACATATGTACTTTTCTTCTCAAAATCTGAAAAAGTTTTAAGGGTACTTACTACATTCTATAAATTATATCCAGAAAGTGCTATGTGAGTTGTAATTTTTCTGCACCAAACTTTAAAGAATTGTACATGTGTCAGCATGATCAAAGAAATGCAGCCTTCATTTTTTTCAGTTTCCTTAAAAAGAAAAAAAAAATCTTCCTATGCTGAGGATCTAATTTAAGGAAATCATGTTGTCAAGTAGCCAACACTTCCTTACACTTTTATGCATGTATTAATTCAGATTCAAGTTTAAATGATTCTCCATTAGTGTATCGGTGATTTAGATTTCTGCAGCCCATCCCCATCCTGTAGAATCTATAAGGGAGATAAATATCTTCCATTAGTTTTATTAATGTATAATCCCCAATAAAATAAGAAGCCTAAGCAATGCTGCAAAATGGCAGGATTGGCCAGGCCTTCTCCTACAACATATCATTCAATTTTTCTCATCCATTTCATAGGCAAAGTCACAAAGAGTAAAAAAACTGGGGGGGGAAGGGAGGGTTTGAAGGAAAATAACAACAACCACCACACAACATATGCTTCCTCATCCCTTTGTAATCTGTCTTGTATCCGTACCACTGGACTGAAGTCTTTATTGCTATATCCAATGATCTTTCTTTTTTGTCATTATTCATAACCTCTAATATTTTGCACATTTGAAGACTCCCTTATTCCTAACTTTGCATATCCAGTAATCATCTCTCCAATGAGTTTGAAACCTCGTTTTCACGTAGAAATCTTAAACTTAGCAAGTCGAAAGCAAAACTCAATTTTTCCCTAAATCTTTTTTTTTAATCCTAAGTGTTTTCACTCTTTTCTTTATTTTTGATATTTTCTGTCTTTGCTTGGAGAACACACCTCATTCATGAAAGCAATGATGTTTCCCTTCAGTCATCCAACCAGTCAAGTGGAATCTGAAATCATGTAACCGAGAAATATTAAAGGACAAAGAGCTGTGGGTGGGGTTTTAATTACTGCCCTTGGGAAAAAGAAAAAAAAAACAGTGGCCAGTGAAGATTCAGTGCCCTAAGGACCTTACTCTTCCTGAGAAGTATTTATTAAATTGAAGTCTTACTTCTCCTAATTTCAATATTGTATTTCTGAATTTAAAAAATGGAGAGAGAGGTTGTGGTGAATGCATTGTTTCCTTAGCCTGTTCCTTATCACTAGAGATAAAATAGATACTTAAATTCCCCACCCCAACTTTTCTCTCCAGCATGAAAAAGGAAAACAGAATACAAATAAGGAAATGTAGTCCTTAATCACTAGTTAACCTAATAACTATAATAAGAAGATCCAAACCTTATAATTTGAACTCCTGACTTAAGGAAGCACTTCAGTCTACCATGGAAGTTCCAGGATTTTGGAACCTCTTCTCAATGCCATTTCTCCCCAGGAATAGATTATTATTTTGATATATGGAGTTGGGGGTATAATAAAGTTATAGAGTAATTTTTCTTACTCTGAATTTACAAAAAAAAAATCTACCTTCCTCATAAAACCTTTAAAGCCATTTCCCTTCGTTTAAAAATACATTTTGATGTAATTGTCTCAAGAAAGAACATCGCTGTTGCCCATGGACAATAATTACTTTTCCCCTGAAGATTCACATAGCATGTTTTTCTTTAAATGACTTTTTTTTTTTTTTTTAGAAAATATATACAACATTAGACTAAAACGTCTTGCCATCTGGACCACTGTTCTCAAACGGTAAACTTTGTGGGAGCAGGAACATACCTTACCTGTATTTGAATAACAGGTGCTTTAAATAGATGGGTGTTATGGATGGTAATGTTATTGCTATGGGTGGTCAAAGTCTCTCTCTCCTCTCCTGAGCCACCTCGCCTCAGCAAGGAATCCCAGGTCAGCTTAGTATTTTCAAACAGTACTGTTTTGACTACTGAGTGCTCCATGTACATAAAGATCCCAGGCAATTAGTTGTACAAAATGAAAAACTAGTGCCTTATATGAGACGTGGAAATATTAGAGAACCAACATTTAAAAAAAAATACTCGTTTCCTACTTTTGACATGTTCATAAACACTTTTGCTGTAAGCATATTGTAAACAGTAACAACGTGAAAGGCAGTGACATCTTTGTGCTTCTATCTCGTACATATCGGCTTGGGTGACAAGATGACACTTTTCAGCAATTTCCACTTTTTCTCATTTTGTTTTCACCCCTGGGGTGATTGCTAGTTCCTTATCATCATTCAAGACTAGAGAATCTTTCATATTTGGGAGAATCTCTTGAGGAAGGCTTTCTCTCAAAAGTCATTGCATGCTGTGAAGTACAAAATAAAATACTTGTGAAGTTTTAAAGATTCAATTTCTTTACTCTCTTTAGAATTACAGAACAGACCTTTGTTTGTACTTTGAGTGAGCTTGACATCCCTTAATGCTTCTCCCAATGCATATACATAGTATAGTCATTCCCTTGAAGGCTTTCTATTTTCATAGGCACACTTATTTCAGAACTAAGTTTTTTTGGGGAGGAGTAGAAATTATCCCTCTCTTTAATCAAGATATCCCCCGGTATACTCTGTCAATTTTGGGACTCACAGGCTGATTCTTAACAATTACTAGAGGAAGTGTGGAGAAGTGGAAAGGGTATTGAAATTGGAGTCAGAGAGCCTGAATTCAAAAGCTATCTCTGGTCCTTGCAAACTTTTTGACCTTTGATAAGTCACAACATCTGGATGTCAATTTTTATACATGTAAAATTAGTATTTTGCACTGAATGACCACTAAGATTCTTTCAGGCAATAATTCAATGATCATTCTTCCTTCATACATTGCTCCAACCTTAAAGAAAACATTTCCTAACTAGGTCTTCCTGCTAAAAGGAATATAGGATCTCTCAGTTTTAAGCTGCAGTGTTTTCAATAACTAAAAATTCTATTGAGACACATGGACAGATATAGTATCCCCAAATGGCGAAATTCTAATGTGGGGTGTGAGATTAAGTGGAATGGAGGATATAACTTTTAAATTCCTAGTATAGGCCCTGATATTTCTTTTCCCCTTCTTCTGTACTTGTCTTTCAAATAAAGGAACTTCAATGAATAGCATACAGAGAGTGATAGCATTTGTTCCTCCCTTTTTCACTCCCTTTCATTACAATGAGATTTTTAAATATCATTAACCTTTCAAAATCATCATAGACACATTATCATTAAATATTGTGACTGGATAAATACATGGCCCATGGTGATTCATTGCCTTCAGTTACCTTTATCTGGATAATCATGACCTTATAGAATGTAAGCTCCCCTAGAAAAATGTACTTTTTTCTGAGTACAAGGATACTTTTTGTCATTATGTCATTAATAATATATCCTTGTTAGATTTCATTGAAGATTAATATATGTTCATGTGAATTTCACTATACAGAAGGAAAAATTCTGATGATCAAATTTTCTAGGTGGCACAGTGGATACAGTGCAGAGCCTGAATACAGGCAGATACGAGTTGAAATTCAGCCTCAAAGAAATTCTAGCTGTGTTACCCTAAGAAAGTCACTTAATCTTTGTTTGTCGCAGTATCCTCATCTGTAAAATGGGCATAATAATAACACCTACCTTGCAACAATTTTTTGAGAATCAAATGAGAGAATAGTTCTAAAATCCTTAGCACAGTTTCCAGTACATAGTAAGTTAGAAATTTATATTTGTTGTGATGATGATGATAGATATGTTGCCAATAACCATTGGCATTCCTTCTTTTATTTTTTGACTAAATGTTTTCTGAGATCTCTGGTCTTATTTTTTTTTTTTATCTTTTGCTCTTTGGAGGGAAAATGGGGTTAAGTAACTTGCCCAAGGTCACACAGATAGGCTTTTGGTGTGTGTGTTAAGTGTCTTAGGCCAGATCCAAACTCAAGTCCTCCTGACTCAGGGACTGGTACTCTACTCACTGCGCCACCTAGTTGCCCCAATTGGCATTCCTTTTTAACCACCCCATAAATGTCTAGTCCTTTAAAAAGCAATACCCATAACATTTTCTTTATGCTTTATTCACTCTTATGTTCGTCACAAGCAAAGAGCCTTGAAGTTTACCCCTGAACTCCCTTCATTATTACTTTCTTCCTATGGTTTACTCCATTTATTATCATTTTAAATATTCATTGAAGCCCTACCAAATGGGGCTATATAGAGACAAGACAATGATAAGACAACCAGGAATGCAATCCAGTCTAAATGTGGTAAGAAATTACCAATTCTCCCAGGTAGGGTTGAAGGTATATTCCTCATAGTTTTTTCATGTTTTTTGAATGTATTCTCAATTTCAATTTAGCAGCCAGATTAAAAGAATGATTTTTATCACATGGGAAAGAAAGTGAAAAATACTTGCATGGAAAGTCTATATACAAATCATCATTCCTTTCCAGAAGGAAGTTCCTCACTTCCATGTTATACAGATTACAAGAGCCAAGAATGTTGAGCGTCCTCATAATGGCTGGGCTTGGCTTATCCAGTCTTATATAAAGTTTTAGAAGGTAGCCTGGGGCATTAAAAGGTTGTGTGACTTGCTCAGGGTCACATAGCCAGTATTTATCAGAGATAGCATTTGAATCTTCTGGACCTTTAGACCAGCTCTCTATCCATTACATCATGCTGCTTGTTATAAGATTATTTACCACTACTAATAATCAATTTGTCTAAAAATGTATACTTTACAAAGTAGATTCAGGTATATTATCTCATTTGATTATCATAACGGTCTTGAAAGGTTATCTAAACAATTATTTTTATTTCCCCTTTTCATATGAGTAAACTAAAGCTCAGAACAATTCAATGACTCCCCTAAAGCCGCTAGGAAACTGAAGAATCAGAATCTAGTTGCAAGGTTTTGGATTTTATCTTTCAATCAGAAAATACTTTTTCTCTTTCTATCTGAAATAAGCTGAAGACCATGTACTCATGAAGAATAGTAAAGAGAAACTTTCTCCATTTAATAACCTCAATAAAATGTAAAAGCTTTTATTTTTCAAGTTTTCTATAGCAATTTACTTTTCCCAGATAAGGGATGATGATAGCACTTAGAATGGATTTCATTTTTAATTCAAATAATTGTATCCTTGAAAAAGATATCAGGAATAGACCTTAGCCTCATGGCAAATACTTTGATGGACACATATTTGTAAGTGGAAATATATTTAATTGATAGTAATATGTATTAGTATTAATAATATGTCTCTAGGATATATAAAAACCCACATGGTAAAGTCGACCATTCATGACTCCAAGTTTTTTTTCCTCTCTCCAGAAGCCATATCACCCTGAAAATGCTTTTTTCCTTAGAATCTATTCCCCTACTCATTATGTTCAGGGCCATAACTATCATTGCATGAAGTTTTCAAGTTATCCATGCTCACTTCTATCTTTGCTCCCTTGACTTACTGAACCTTTTCACCCTGACACATAAATATCCCTTTCCCCCTCCCACTTCCTATTCCCTCTAAAGTGTTGTTTCCTCCCATTAGAATATAAAATCCTGTATGGTAGAAACTGTGTTTTTATTTGTATTTAATTTTTTATTACAATATATATTTTGAAATATGCAAATAAATATAAGCAAGCAAAACCAATTTTATCATTGATGATGTCCAAAATTATGTCTTCATTTACACCTTGAATCTTTTACCTCTTGGATAGGAAGTGGGTTTTCTTTGTATTTGCATGTTTATTGCTTGCAAGACACAAAATAAGTTCTCAATGAGATTAATGAGTGTTATATGCATATATGTATATATATGCATATAGTGTATACATATATGTAATTGGATGTCTGCATACATGAATGTTTGTTTCCATCCAGCTATCTTTCTATCCAAAGTGATCTCTCCCTTTCTTATTAAAATCAATTACAAATCGATGAGTTTCTTTTATTAAAATATTATTATTTCTTTCATCTATGTCAATTTAGCTCATAGACATTTTTTTTGAATACATCAACTTATAAATCATGTAGTCTAAAGTGGAATAATGAGATATGTTACAGAACTTTTCAGAATAATTAAACTGAAAAGTGTACCTGGGGAAATTTAGTATTAATAAAAACACAATTCGATGAGAAAATATTAATAATTTCTACTACCGTGTTTCCCCGATAATAAGACCTATCCCAAAAATAAGCCCTCCCCTTACTGTGTAAGATTCCTCTAAAATAAGCCGTCCCCCGAATATAAGCCCTATTGAGATCGCTACTGTAACGAAGGTGATCCCCTGTGCTACACGCTACATTATGGTACCCTCTGTATGCACCGTCCCCCCCCCCCCC